>NC_089802.1:44241019-44368519 GCF_029633855.1 Hoplias malabaricus | reverse complement strand
TTATTTCTTATATTCCATTTCCTATGTCTGAAGATTCTAAAATTTTTGCTAAATGTTCAATGCTCTTGAAAGGGGTGTAATTGCATTATTACTGCCATAAAATGGTCTTAAGATGATAATAATATCAGTTAGCAATTATTTCTGGGACGATATATTGACCACAAAATATGACAGGCCAAGGTGGAACTGAAAATTAACTAGCTATACCTGGACATCAGCACTACTAGTGACTACTAGTTTTGTATCTTATGAAGAGTCATAATGCATTAAAACTACAACTGACATCTGTGGGTTTATTTGGTCACTCATGCAGCCGTGTTGCCAGTGATTAACCGTATATTTATAGCACTCCATTTGAAGTGAGACTCTAAAAAGATATATATTTTTAAAGGGGTATACCGCTCTAACCTTTCACTGAAAAGGTTAGAACTGTATACCCCTGAGGCCCAACTCTATGAACAATGCAAGTAAGTGAGTAATCAATAAACAGCAAACTAACAAAAGCATGGTGGAAAACTCCATATCCCTCTGAGATAATCCACTAGAACAAGAATTCACAGGCTTTGTATAACGAGGGGAAGAGAGGCTGTACCCAGCTCCTGTAAACACATCCCACTAACATCTCCTCAGCAGTTTTAAGCTGTACTCTGGTCTCTGATTATGTGAAATCAGGTTTAAACTACGATCACCGAGCACTAATTATGCTTCTGTCATCGGCTCTTTAATGGGTCTGAGAGTTAGTGTTCTGGTACTCCACCAGCTGTTGGAGAAACAGAGTAGAGGGCTCTCTTTACCGCCGAATGGTCACAAATGACCTCGGAGTGCTTCAAACGGGGCCGCTGGCCATCTGTGGTGTCCCCATATGGAGAGTCCTGCCCGTAAATGTATAAAGGCTGGTGATTGGGGGAGTGGCTTTTAGTGGAGTGAGGTGGCACTGATTACTCCTTTATTACACCATCATCAAGAGACTGTGACAAAATGACTAAAAATGTGGAATGAGTGAGATGTGTGTGTTAGAGCAGCACCACACACACACACACAATATAATATTACATAATGCCAGGGCGTGTTGTCTTACATAGTATCCATATGTGCGATATATATATACAGAGGTTGGACAATGAAACTGAAACACCTGGTTTTAGACCACAATAATTTATTAGTATGGTGTAGGGCCTCTTTTTGCAGCCAATACAGCATCAATTCATCTTGGGAATGACATATACAAGTCCTGCACAGTGGTCAGAGGGATTTTAAGCCATTCTTCTTGCAGGATAGTGGCCAGGTCACTACGTGATGCTGGTGGAGGAAAACGTTTCCTGACTCGCTCCTCCAAAACACCCCAAAGTGGCTCAATAATATTTAGATCTGGTGACTGTGCAGGCCATGAGAGATGTTCAACTTCACTTTCATGTTCATCAAACCAATCTTTCTCCAGTCTTGCTGTGTGTATTGGTGCATTGTCGTCCTGATACACGGCACCGCCTTCAGGATACAATGTTTGAACCAATGGATGCACATGGTCCTCCAGAATGGTTCGGCAGTCCTTGGCAGTGACGTGCCCATCTAGCACAAGTATTGGGCCAGCCCAAACCATCACTGATCCACCCTCATGGGCATGCAACAGTCTGAATGGTATGCTTCTTTGGGGCTTCTCCACACCGTAACTCTCCCGGATGTGAGGAAAACAGTAAAGGTGGACTCATCAGAGAACAATACATGTTTCACATTGTCCACAGCCCAAGATTTGCGCTCCTTGCACCATTGAAACCAACGTTTGGCATTGGCACGACTGACCAAAGGTTTGTCTATAGAAGGCCGTGTATATTGACCCTGTGGAGCTCCCGACGGACAGTTCTGGTGGAAACAGGAGAGTTGAGGTGCACATTTAATTCTGTCGTGATTTGGGCAGCTGTGGTTTTATGTTTTTTGGATACAATCCGGGTCAGCACCTGAACATCCCTTTCAGACAGCTTCCTCTTGTGTCCACAGTTAATCCTGTTGGATGTGTTTCGTCCTTCTTGGTGGTATGCTGACATTACCCTGGATACCATGGCTCTTGATACATCACAAAGACTTGCTGTCTTGGTCACAGATGCGCCAGCAAGATGTTCACCAACAATTGCAATATTTTGAGCAAAACTGTGCTCTTACCCTCTGCTAACTGAACCTTCAAACTCTGCTCTTACTGGTGCAATGTGCAATTAATGAAGATTGGCCACCAGGCTGGTCCAATTTAGCCATGAAACCTCATTGTCCAACCCCTGTGTATATATACATATACACAGGGTGGGCCATTTATATGGATACATCTTAATAAAATGGAAATGGTTGGTGATATTAACTTCCGGTTTGTGGCACATTAGTATATGCGAGGGGGTAAATTTTTCAAGATGGGTGGTGACTATGGTGGCCATTTTGAAGTCGGCCATTTTGGATCCAACTTTTGTTTTTTTAATGGGAAGATGGTCATGTGACACATCAAACTTATTGGGAATTTCACAAGAAAAACAATTTGGTTTTAACTTTATTCTTTCATGAGTTATTTACACATTTCTGACCACTTATAAAATGTGTTCAAAGTGCTGCCCATTGTGTTGGATTGTCAGTGCAACCCTTTTCTCCCACTCTTCACACACTGATAGCAACAACGCAAGAGAAAAGCTAGCACAGGCTTCCAGTATCCATCCAAGAGTTGCATACTTGGATTTCACAGTAAACATGAACACAAATTTAAGGGCCTATAGTTGTAGCTTGCTGCACACTCACAGTAGCAGGAACACAATGTTGCCTGTATGTGTGCGTGGGTATGTTTTTAGGATAACAGGGTCCAAACTTGGACTAGGACTAACCTTGCTGTGGTTATAGCTATAGATACAGTGTAGTTAGAGAATAATGAGGACAACTTCTATACAGTGATAAAGAGGCAACAATGTAGACTCACAGAAAAGCTGTCGCTGAAGTGCTAAACTAATCCACTGTAGTTTTACATGGTAATTTAGGTCACATGTAAATCTACAGGTTACTGTACTTCAGCTGTAGCTTTTACAGCCTTTTCACTCTTTATTGTTCTTCTCTTTACTGTGTGGCTATAGCTCCACACACACAAAAGAACAAGGCTTCTCCTGTGGTTCCATAGTTACCCTGCAAAGTTGGGACCATGTTGTCCTGAAAATATAGCAAAACCAGTACACACACACACACACACACACACACACATATATCTGTAATGGGCATGCTCATATTCATGCTGATTACATTCAGCATGGGCATTGCATCAATGACCTCTTACATCATGACATGAAAAATACACAAACACACACACACACACACGTACACACTCATATGAACACATGCACATGTGCACATACACACACACTTTTCACATATGGATCAGTGGTAACAGATACAGCATATGATCTCAGACTCCGTGGACCCCATGGCTGTTTTTTTCCCTATGTATGTATTTATGTGTGTGTGTGTGTGTGTGTGTGTGTGTGTGTGTGTGTGTGTTATGTGTGTGTGTGTGTGTGTGTGTGTGCTGTATTACATGGTGCTGTACCTGAGATCTCTCAGATACACAGAAGCATGAAGACCTGGCCTAAGGCACAGATCATGTTCGCTGGGGATTATGGGTAGAGTTTTCCCTGAATGCTCTATTTCTTCAGCCTTGTTTGGTAGATTTGTCCAGAGTTGGCACGTGTAAAAACACGGGGCATTAGCAACATTGGGAACACACACTCTTTAGCTTTAGATTAGTTTCCTCTGTATAACCTGAATAAAGCATCGCCTAGAGATAAACAAAATAACCCACGAGAGTCCTGTGTGTTTTTATGTGTGTGAACTTGGACCTACCAGTATTCTTACACACCAGCTCCTGCCTGGGAAAGGTTTTTTTTTTACTTTTACAGAAATCTCAGCAAAAATTCCAGTTTCCTGATGAGTTTTGGCTGTTATTGATTTACTGCATAGCACTGAGTGTCTGGTTCAGAATGTTATTAAATAGACGTTTGCTGTGTGTTTGCAGCTGATTCTCTGTGTCCACAGTGAGTCCACCTTAAAGTAGCTGCAGCCGCACACTTTCGAACATATTTCTGTTTTTCTTCAATCTGGCAATGTTTTCTTCAAAAGTATTTACCAGCTGAGACGAGTTGTGAGGTCAAGTAGATTTATAGCATTTTTATTACTTTAAAAAATGTTTTTTAATAAACATCAAACAAAAAAAAATATTGTTCACTGATTCCCTAAAAAGATGGCAATAACTATTTTCAAAAAAAAAAAAAAAACAGGAATCACTGCTGCCCTCTAATGGCGCTTTTCCATTCCATGGTACCTGCTCACCACGGCTCGACACGCTTTTCAGTGTCTGGTTTCTGGTCGATTTTCAATTGGCAAAATTGTAGTCAGGGATGTCGCAAAACATCATCTGTAACAGGATCCACATGCTTTGAAAACCACAAGAACATCAGTGGTAAGGTTAAGCATTGTTTAATCAGCGGGTTTTCATGTGTTGTTTTTGTTCGTGCCCCAGTTATTTTGTGCTGGTCAGTCAGCGCTCGGCAATGATAGAGCATGTTATGTTTAGTTCCTACTTGCCTCGCTTGGAACCGTGTGCGAGTATAGCTGGGCCGAGTGGGTACCATGTAGCGGAAAAGCCCCATATGTGATGTTCAAAAATATCAAATAAACATCACCCATCCCAGGACTCTAAATGCGTAATAAGAAAAGATGAAATAAACAAACTTGACTCACTGCTGCCCTCTGCCTCTGCTTTATTTTTATTTACAGTCCTACAGATGAAGACTCAGCCTAATGGAGAAAACACACCCAAATCCCGTTCTTGTTTTGCTTCGTTAACGTGCAGCTGTAGAAAATAATTGGCTGTTATTATGTAATAACAGTGACAGGTCTAATTATCACTGCGCTCTGGAAGTCTTTGCTGCACTGTTTAAGATTGTGTTCTTTAACAAGGTCGTGGTGTTCAGTCTGAAACTGTCGGGAAGATTCTGTGTAGCTCAAATGATGTGCTCTGACCCAGTCTCAAACACTCAATACAGCAGCATTTAGCATCTCTCTCTCTCTCTCTCTCTCTCTCTCTCTCTCTCTCTCTCTTTCTCTGTGTGTGTGTGTGTGTGTGTGTGTGTGTGTGTATGTGTGTGTGTGTATGTGTGTGTGTTCCCTGAGGGGCGCTCTTCATTCTCTCCAAAAAACAGTTTCTTATGAGACACCTGGGTGTGTGTGATCGATCTGTCAGCAGTGTGCTAACACTCTGTGTGTGTGAGAGAGAGACTATAAAAGAGAGAGAGAAGGCTTTCATTGGGAGGCATTAGCAGAATATTAATCTTAGAATGGCTGAGTGAACTGTATAGGGAAGACTGGAGCTGCAGCAGTGATGTCTGCTAGACAGCCTTGGCAGCACTAGAGAGAGAGAGAGAGAGAGAGGGAGCTGGGCGGCATGGTTGCCAGATCCCTGTAACGACAGTAAACGTCACTACTCTAAGTAGGTCATGCAGCAGGCTCCATGGTGAGGCACTGTGGTATAGGAGAAGATTGGACTTGTGTGTGTGTATGTGTATCTGTGTGTCTTTGCTATTATAATTAGTAGTTGTGTGACTATAAATGTTTGGACTAGACTTATTATCATATTAATATAAATACATAATTATCAGTGTATATGTTTATGTTTATACTAACACATTCTAATAGCTGGTTCTATATATTCTATTGTCAATGCCTTAAAAATTATGTTGGCCATTTTAATCCAGTACCTCATCATTTGCTAGCTCTAGGTCTGTTTGCACAGGGAAAAGGCTCTAGTGTTTTTTACACAGCCCTGGCTCTGTAAATGGGAAAGAAACTAACGTTCTTTGACTTCTCTGGCTGAGCCACGTCCAAGAAACATCTGGAGACGTTTGGATGGTGGAGAGACCTCAGAATGTTGAAAAGCATGAACAGGTTTGAGGATGTTGCTCTATTCCTGCTCCAAAGGTGGGTAACATGGACGCCACAGCTTTGTCAGTGCAACCTTTCACTCTACATTGCCTTGCCACTTCTCTAGAGGCTCCAAAGGCAAGGGAGGGCTAGAGATACACACACAGAGAGACAGAGAGAGAGTTTTAAAGTAGGAGGGTTCTTTTTTCCAGATGTCTGCTCTCTGCATTATTAAACATCAGTGGCTCAGCTATTCCATCCCATAAACCGTGTTGGGTTTTTGTTTTTTATAATTTCTTCTCCAGCAGGAAGGAATCTGGATGTGGAACCATGTTACGTAATCAAGCACATTCTCAGATGATCATTGGCTCCTTGTTCTCACTGTGGGTTACCCTACATGCTTTGGTTCTCCCTCTTTTCTTAATGCAAAGGCATTCCAGTTAGCGGTATGGGGAAGATTATGAAATGGATTTATTCATGGTTACACAATAGCTTGGCTGAGTGAAATGTCGCCGTGCTCCCATGATTTTCCTACCGCACGTCTCTGCATTTTAATTTGTTTACTGCACACATCTGAGTGTTGTGTGCAGAAATGCAGCAAAGAGAACGTTGACATGGTCCTGCAGCCTCTTTAAAAATAACGGGGAAGAAGTATTTAAGCATTAATCTCTGAATCTCTCAGGGGTTGGACAGAGTATCTGCTCTGAACGACTGAGGCAGAGGGAGACACTTCTCTCTGAAGGACATGTCATGGATTAGTCTGAACCTTATTGAAATGGCTAATGAAGCAGGAGCATTGGATGGATATGAGCAGAGTTGGGGGTTATGTAATTGGGGGGGGCTTATGGGTTGGAGGATATTTCACAGATTCATTAAAGCATTACTGATGTGGGATTAAACCGTGATTTATAATATCTTCCTAATCCTTAGAAGTTGAGAGTAATTACAGACTGGCACATCCGTATTGTTGCTATTGTACAAAAACCTTGTTAAAATTGTTTCATACATTAGCTTCCTTTAGAATTTAAAAGCTGTGCCTGGAAGAGGTATTTTTACATCACTGACTGACAGAGTGACTGAAAACAGCACTTTGTTGAGATGCGCAAGGCACAAGACCTGGCTCTTGCCACAGCTGCAGACAGAAGAGCTAATCTCAGGTCAGCCACAGTCATGTGGGTTTGTGTCGTTTGCTTGTAATTTTATTATAAATTAAGGTAGTGATGTGTTTGTCAAACGTAGTTGTCTTGGTTCAAAACTCACAGGATTATTCTGGATTAGCTAAAACATCTCTGTTAGCCTGGTGCTACCTTAAAAACCCTGGCTTCGGTTTGTGGCTCCAAACTCCATAATTTACATAAGTCCTAACAAAGTTGGAATACTGCTTGAGACCGGATTGAGACTCCGCTTAATTAACATGGTCGCGGTATTGAAAATCATTGTAGAAAAGAGGATGAAGCTCAGATTTTGTTTTCTTCTGCTAGCAGAGTGTAGTGTTACAAACACTAAAATAATCACACAAAAACTTCATAACTTTTTCTAGGTTTCTTTTTTTTTTACATTAATTAGCTCTGCTCTATTTTCCGTTATCACAATTTCACAGAATTAAAACATGTAAACATTGATATGAATATGATTCTTCTCAAGGACCTCTAATAATGAGGGTATTAATTAACTAACTATCTTAGTGTACAGTCAAATCAAATCAAATCAAATTTATTTGTATAGCGCTTTTTACAACTGACGTTGTCACAAAGCAGCTTCACAGTTTCAAAACAGAACATTTAAATAAAAGCCCAATGCAAGCAAGCCGAAGGCGACAGTGGCAAGGAAAAACTCCCTCGAGGCTGGAGGAAGAAACCTTGGGAGGAACCAAGACTCACAAAGGGGACCCATCCTCCTCTGATCAAACTATAGATTGAATTTTAAATGATCACCAATGAAGTGTCATTATGCTACATAATAATAATAATAATAATAATAATAAGGTGAGCAGCTGGTCTGGTCTGCAGGAGAATCCAGCAAACAGTCTTCCATCAGTGGGCCACCATTCTCTCAGAAAAAAACAGTAAAACAGTAAAAGGGAAGCAGTTAGTTTAGTTGAGTGCAGCAGAGAATAAGAGCATGTGAATATTTTAGTGTAGTGACGGATCAGACTGTAACAGACTGGGAGTAGGGAAACCAGAAGGAGCTCAGGCAAAGACATCCTTTCGTTCCAAGCAAGAGAAATTGTGAGCACATCATCCAGGTTTACCCTGATTCTCCATGTCCATGAGTTCCTGAAACGACAACCTTAAACTAGACAGAGGTTAGTTGCCAAAGGCTAAACTGAACAAGTGTGTTTTGAGCCTAGACTTAAACATAGTGACTGTGTCTGCGTCCCGAACACTAGCTGGAAGATTGTTCCAGAGCTGAGGGGCTTTGTAGGAGAAGGCTTTCCCCCCCGCTGAAGTCTTATGAATTCTGGGTACTAGTAAGAGGCCGGCGCCCTGAGATCTGAGTAATCTTGGTGGTTCATAGTGTGTGATGAGGTCTCGCAGGTATTCAGGGGCGAGACCATGTAAGGATTTATACGTGAGTAAAAGAATTTTGTAATCAATACGGAATTTAACTGGAAGCCAGTGAAGGGCCGATAAGACTGGACTGATATGATCAAATTTTCTAGTCTTAGTGAGGACCCTGGCTGCAGCATTTTGAATTAACTGGAGTTTACTCAGGTTTCTGCTGGAGCATCCTGATAAAAGTGCATTGCAATAATCTAATCTTGATGTAATAAAAGCGTGAATTAATTTTTCCGCATCTGGGAGGGATAAGGAATTTCTTAACTTAGCGAGGTTCCGAAGATGTAGGAAAGCTATTCTTGTAATGTTACCTGTATGCTGATCAAATGATAGATCTGAATCAATTATAACACCCAGATTTTTAGCTGATGAGCTCGGGAGAACAGGGAAGTCAAAATTATGTATTAAATCTGATACCTTATTTATAGCAGGTTTTGGACCTAGAAGGAGAACCTCGGTTTTGTCGCTGTTTAGCAGAAGGAAATTGTATGACATCCAATGCTTCACTTCTTTAACACAGTCCTCCATTTTCTTTAGTGTAGGTTTGTCATCTGGTTTGGCTGATATGTATAACTGTGTGTCATCTGCATAACTGTGGAAGGTAATGCCATGCCTGCTAATAACTCTGCCCAGTGGCAGCATGTATAATATGAATAGTAAAGGTCCTAAAATGGAGCCTTGGGGAACTCCAAATCTCATTTTTGTATGAGTAGAAGAAACATTATTTACGTTTACAAACTGATAGCGATCTGTGAGGTAAGACTTAAACCATGATAGGGCTGTTCCTGTTATTCCAACCATGTTTTTTAATCTTTCTAGCAGAATAGTATGATCAATTGTATCGAAAGCTGCACTGAGGTCTAGTAGAACTAGCATGGATACGCAGCCTCGATCAGAGGCGAGAAGAAGGTCGTTTGTTATCTTAACTAAAGCTGTTTCGGTGCTATGGTGTGGCCTAAAACCAGATTGAAATTTTTCATATATGTTATTCTTATGCAAGTATGACCTAAGTTGTTGGGCCACAACTTTTTCTAAGATCTTAGATATGAAGGGAAGGTTAGAGATGGGTCTGTAATTGGATAGTACACTAGGATCAAGATTCGGTTTTTTGATTAGGGGCTTAATAACTGCTAGTTTAAATGCTTTGGGTATGTGACCTAGTCTAAGGGATGAATTTATGATTGTTAAAATGGGATTGATTATGACTGGTAATACTTCTTTAAATAGTTTTGTTGGTATTGCATCAAGTGTGCAGGTCGTACAATTTGACGAATAGATGATTTTCTCCAGTTCTAGCTGTGGTAGTGGGTCAAAGTCCTCTAGTCTTTCTTCTATGTTTTGTTCTATATCATCCACACCAGATGACAGACAGGCTGGATTTAGTAATATGGTATTTATTGTTTGTCTAATATTTTCAATCTTATTGTTAAAAAAGTCCATAAAAGCATTGCTGGTGTGAATGGCTGGGATCTGTGGATCAGTAGCTGTCCGATTGTTTGTAAGTTTAGAGATTACATTAAAGAGTACTCTAGGATTGTGTTTATTATTTTCAATCAGTGAGGACAGATGTGCTGAACGTGCACTGACGAGTGCCTTTCTATATTGGATAAGGCTGTCTTTCCAGGCACAGTGAAATACTTCCAGTTTAGTCGACCGCCATTTCCGCTCTAATTTCCTTACGGTTTGTTTTAAGGTGAGTGTTTCTTCATTATACCAGGGAGCGAGTTTTTTCTGTTGTAGCTTTTTACGCTTCAGCGGTGCTACACTATCTAAAGTTGATCGAAGAGTGTTATCTAAGTAGTCCGTTAGTCTATCCAGCTCCAGTGGGTCTGCTGGACTACTGACTGAGGTCAATAAATCAGTGATGTTTTCAGTAAATTTAGGGGCTGTAGATGGGGTTAGTGAGCGCTTTAGATAATAATGTGGGCATGTACATTTTTTAATATCTAAACTCAGTTCATATGAAATTAGGTAGTGGTCTGAGACTGTGGAAGACTGAGGGAGAATATTTAGGTTTTTTATGTTCGTGCCCAGGGACAAAACCAAGTCTAGTGTGTGATTACAATAATGAGTAGGACCTGATACATTTTGTGTGAACCCAACAGAATCTATGATTGATGTGAACGCCTTTTTTAGGGGATCATCACTTTTCTCAAAATGAATGTTAAAGTCTCCTACAATTATTAACTTATCACATGACACTGCTAAATTAGCAGCTAGTTCACCAAATTCTTTTATAAATTCTGAATAGGGCCCTGGTGGTCTATAAATGTTTAATAAGGAGATAGTGTTCTTATTTGTGGCGGGGTTAAGTATGTTAATGTACAGTGGTCATTATGTACTTATTTTATTCTGCCGTCTTATCATAAGGGGTTAAGAGCACTAATAGAAGGAAGCATGACTTTTAAAACTTTTAGTCTCCATTTGGATGTTAAAATGAATATAACTAAGGACCCCGTTTGTCTGCGTCAGTCAGTTGAGGAGCTTGGGCCATGTCCCAAATAGTGCCATACTCCCTACATAGTGCACATAACAGATAATAAAACTAAAAACACTGCACCCAGACTGTAATTCATTCATTATCTGTAACCACTTATTCAGTTCAGGGTCGCGGTGGGTCCAGAGCCAACCAGGAATCATTGGGCACAGGGCAGGAATACACCCTGGAGGGAGCGCCAGTCCTTCACAGGGCAACACATACACTCACACCTACAGACACTTTTGAGTCTCCAATCGACCTACCAACGTGTGTTTTTGGACTGTGGGAGGAAACGAGAGCACCCGGAGGAAACCCACACGAACAACACACCAACTCCTCACAAACAGTCACCCGGAGCAGGACTTGAACCCACAACCTCCAGGTCCCTGGAGCTGTGTGACTGCGACACTACCTGCTGCACCACCGTGCCGCCCTCAGACAGTAATAACACACTAACTGATCATTTCATACTTTTTATCAAAAATTAAGTCCAATCGGAGAAATAATTTAGACACACTGTTATGCTAAAACATTATCCTTTAAAAATCTGTTCGACTCTCAGCGCAGGGACAGCGGAATCAGATTATTTACCTGTAAACAGGGGGATAAGCACAAGACAAAAAATATGTGGGTTGTCTGTAGTCTGTTACGAACTTAAACACAAAACACAATTTAGATCCTATGATGAAAATGCTAATATGGCTAACAGTGGATAACTTTATGGCTAATATGGCTAACACTTTGGGATCCTTTAGCTCTCTGACACAAAGTCAATGGGCTTCTGAGTGTTGTGAGACTCTCTCCAGTGCAGGGAGAGTAGCTATGTTTACATTTGTGCTGCGCGTTAAAACCAGACAGTTGTTCCCTAATATGGCACCAAAACAATCATGACTGCAACCCTAGATAGAGTAAGAAATAATGTATACGGAGGACTGATTTCAAAAACTCTAAAGCAATAACCAGAAGGTTCTTCCAGTGCTCAGCACCATGATATCACACACACTCACACACACCTACAGACGCTGAGTGGAGGAAGAGAGGTGTGAGACTGAGCTGGAGAAGATCTTTTCTCCATGTAAAGCTGATGTAAAGACAACTTGATAAAAGTTCATGTCAAGGTCCTTGTTCTGGAGTTCTGAGCTGAGTTCACCTGCATCATCAATACCAGCTCTTATAGTAATGACAGTTACATCACAGTCTGAACTCATAGAGAGGACAGAACAAGGAGAACAAAAAGAAATGGAGGTTGCGTATCTGCTGACGTGTATAAGGCTCGTCTTTTTAAAAGCGGTGGTGGGACAAACAGAAGGTGAACTGAAGGTGAGGGTCTTGTTTCTTTAAAAAGCCCTTAACAGAGCGAACCAGACCTGAATAATCCAGGGTTGTTGCGGTGAACCTTATTTAATGCCTTTCAGGGGTGGTTTTGTTTGCGTCACTGTTTTTTTTAGTGGAGCATTCCCTGACCCAGCAGAGCCATGGGGTCGTGCTGTGCTCCTTCCTCAACTTCCAGTGGGTCCCGCCGGCTTCATGAATTACATCCATGCATTTACATCACAATTAAGCACTAGAGTATTTTTAGCGCTGTGTCTGAGGCAGAGCTGTGCCATCTCCCCTGGCTACAGTGCAAGGCAGCAGTTTTTTGGTTGGAGTCAGGGTTCAAACTGAATTCCACTGCATATGAACTTTGAAGGAACACTTCTGTCTTAAAACTAGAGAGTGCAGTTTCTACAGAGACTGAGAGTGTGGTTCCAGGTAAGGACACTTTGATGATCCATTTGGATTTGTCCATCTACCCTCCCTAGGGCTGAACATCACTGGAGAACAGAATTGTGAAATGATTTCAAATGTACAGGTGCAACTTTTAAACGTAACTTTTAAAGTTAAAGGATTTTCTAGGTGAAAGTGAAAGCTTAGTAGAAAACGTTCGGCTCAAAGCTAGACTGGATTATGACATGAATAGAGGGAAATTGAATGAGGGATAAAGCAGGACAGATGAGTGTGATTGGTTTAAAACTTGAGTTGATGGGTCCTGATTACATTAGAATTAGAATTAGAATCACTTTATTGGCCACTGTGCTTGCACACAGAGGAATTTGTTCTCCACATTTAACCCAATCCGTGCAGTGAAACACACATTTACAGACACACTAGTGAACACTAGGGGGCAGTGAGCACACATGCCCGGAGCAGTGAGCTCTGGTGGCAGTAGCATCAAATTTTAACCGATAAGCTGTTTAAATAATCCATAGAGACGAATGGATAAAAAAAAGGATAAAAAAAAACGAGTGCACATTTCCAAAAGCTGTTTACCAGCTCACGTCGACGCATGAATTAAGTTGGAACATCGTCAAATATGCCGAATTGCCTACTGCAGTCACACTTATTACAGCTTCAAAATCATTGTGATCCTTCACAGAGCTGTAAAAGGGAAAACAGAGTATTGTCAATACTACTCCAGGCTCAGCACTGCAGAAACTGCATTATGTAATTTCTGGAAGAGGGTAGGAAGGTAACTCTGTGGATGGTAGCATACTGTGGAAGCCCCCTGTCCCCTTTCAGGGTCACAGCTATCCCTCACACTCATCCCAAAGGCCCAGTACACTGCAGTCTAGTACCAGGAGGGTACTTTACACCCCAATGCTGATGTATGAAATTAAACATAGTGAAGTTTGACTCATGTGCAGCTACTCCAGAGCTTGATATTTAGTTGAATGCTTTTGTATAGAGGTTGTCCTAGCCATTTGTCCACAGTGGGTGCAGCATAGATGAGGTGAATTCATTCATTCATTCATTCATTATCTGTAAGCGCTTATCCAGTTCAAGGTCGCGGTGGGTCCAGAGCCTACCTGGAATCATTGGGCACAAGGCGGGAATACACCCTGGAGGGGGCGCCAGTCCTTCACAGGGCAACACAGACACACACACACACACACACACACACACACACACACACACACACACATTCACTCACACACACACACACATGGACACTTTCGCCAATCCACCTACCAACGTGTGTTTTTGGACTGTGGGAGGAAACCCAAGCACCCGGAGGAAACCCACGCAGACACAGGGAGAACACACCAAACTCCTCACAGTCACCTGGAGCGGGAATTGAACCCACAACCTCCAGGTCCCTGGAGCTGTGTGACTGCGACACTACCTGCTGCGCCATGAATTGGTGAATTCACTAAGTGAATAAGGGGTGTCTACATATATTTGGACACACAGTGTATATTTGTGTATGGTTATTGTATTTTCCTTTCTCTTGCTGGGTGTGAGGCTGAGGGGGATAGTCCTGCATTATTCTATTGCACTGATTCATGCCATGTTTCTCTTTTCTCTCTTACACACACACACACACACACACTATGGCGGGTGAATAAATCTCTCCTACAGTGTGGAGTGTTACAGTCAAATGGAGTGCAGAGAGAGAGAGAACGAGAGCTTTGTGTGTGTGTGTGTGGGTTTGCTTCTGATAGTACTGATGTAGGGCATCATGGTCACACATCCTCTGCAGGCACCATCCGTCAGTGCCACACACACACACACTCACTGGCTTATAGTACATCCTCCACATACTGAACAAGCAACACCCGATCAGCAAAGTGTGTCTGAACTCCGCTGGTTCCGCTACTGCTCAGAGTTAGTTTTAATGATTTTACCCAACACTGTGGCGCCGTGGCCAATGACTGTTTCTATCCAGAGTGTATCCAGGCTGTATCCTATTGATATTAACAATAAGTACTGAGTAGAGTCTTTCAGAGTCAGAACTTAGATTTAAACCCTGTAGAATATAAAAGGTAAATTAAACTCATCAAACATCTGTAATAATTTTATTTCAAAGTAAATATGTATTTTTACCAAATGAAAATTTGAAGTTTTCCCAGAATTCCTGTTTACGTTCCACTAGACCCTCAGAAAGGTTCGTGCAGAATTGACACCATGATCTTGTTCAATGGGAAAAAACCCAGCCTTTGAAGAGACAAAGGATTGAAAGACTTTATCAGGGGGGACGTTTGCAATGAAACCTTTGACTGTTTGACTGTTGGGTGGGCTTTGGCCAGACTAGATGGGTTGGGTACTTTATACAGTTCTCCCTGTGTGCTTAGTGCTTCTCTCAAGTCTGAATCATACTCTCAGAAATGTGCGCAGAACAGCCAGGAATGAGCGTCAGTGTGTGTAAACTCACATGCGCCAATTAGCTACGGCTGACTGGGTGGGCCTTGGTCCAGTTTGGGAGAGCCCAGATTCAGAGCCCTGATTCAGACGGCGTTAAAACTGCTACAGGATGAGGGATTTCCTGGTGTACTGTGTTGTCTAAAAGCTCAGATGGTTGTGTTATATGATCATAAGCCTGTGGGATCTGGCACATCTCATTGATTTTAGTTTATTGTTCATGTGAATGATGCTCTCCCGGGTGGTGTATGGACTAGAAGATTTAGCAATTCAACCAAGAACATGGCTGAGTGACTCTTTAAAGCATCGTTTTTTTTTCTCTCTCTCTCTGTTGCTGAATCAGGAGGGTCTGTGTTGGATCGGCACAAAGGGAGTTTAAATACTGCTAGTTGTCTATAATGCAAGGTGAACCCTGCCTGGAAAACCAGAGAGGGAAGGGTCCGATGAAAACTGTAGGAAATTCACCCTGTGGTTTTCTCAGTGGACCAGGGAGGAAAACACAGATGTGAGTGATCCAGACAGAGATGAAATCACTGAGGAACATTTGTAAAATAAGAGCCCAGAATAGGGCTTGAGTGTAACACTTATAAAAGTAACAAAGACAGGAAAGATTAGAACCTAAATGGCCTGTGGTGGTGGTGATGGTGGTCTTGGTTTAGCTTCAGTCATGCTAAATGTGAGTTTGATAGAAAGTCAATATAATCCAAACGGAATCCCAGGAACCAGTGTGAGCCTGCTGTGGTTGCTGGCAGTGAGCATGTGTCCTATATGAGTATCTCTTTGAGCTGGATAGTGCATTCTAATCTCACACACTGATGGGATCCTCTCAGAACATGCGTCATACGTTTGGACGATTAGGGATTCATCAGTCTTTTCCGTTTCTCCGCGGCTGCGGCGGATTCTGTAGTGAGGGTCTTCTGCTGTATTGCATTCCACTTCCGCAGCATGAAGCCTTTGAACCTCTGCCTTTAATTTATGTATTTCCTTCATTAAATTCACCCTGTTTAATTAGTGTTTTATTAGAGCCCCTTCTTTTCTCTCTCTCTCTCTCTCTCTCTCTCTCTCTAAGTGCCAGTGGAGCTTTGAAAATCATGCATGTGGGTCTTCATCAAACAGAAGAAGCTCAGTGGCTCAGAGAGAGAGGGAGAGGGAGGGAGGGAGGGACGACTCGACGACCACATGCCACATGTCACATCAGTTTTCAGTTTTTGTCCCTTTTAATAAACATGCTCTCGACTTCTGTTCCTCCTGCCAAACATTTGTTCCTTTGCAGCTGTTCTTTAAACCCATTGTTAACGTCAGGTTTAATCTATTTCTGATCTGTTTTTTCACCCCGACTGAGATGAAAGCACTCGGGCCTGCGAGGGGTGGACTTTGTAAAAGGGAGACGATGCTCACAGTGCAGCAAGAAAGTGTGGCTTGTTATTTAAGGAGTCCTTGGACGGGACGCATTCGGTGCTCCGTGTCTGCATGTTTTCGGTCTTATTTATGGATGCATCTTTGATCTTAAATGCCTCTAAAAATAGAAAAGCAGAGTACTGTACAGAATTTAGAACAGTACTCTGTACCCCCCCCCCCCCCACCCCCCCAACTCCGCACTCTCTAAACAGGGAATGAACTGAGGTTAAGGTCCAGAACTAACACAGGGGCTCTGAGGTTGTAGCCTATTAAAACCACACAAAAATAAAGCATTAAATGAAATGGGACAGAAAGCTGTTCCAGAATGTTCCAGCAGAGAAGGGACACACTCATTATTAATGCTCTTGATTTTAGAAGATAACAAAAAGCTTTTGGACATAGTGTAATGTTTTTATTTATAGGGTAGTGATTGGACCGGAACCAGGTGGGAGAAGTGTACACAGCTGGGATGTCTGCTTATTTTTGTTTGGTAAGGAACAATTAAAGCTGTTGGAATTAACCAGCTGAACATCTGGAGAGGCATCTAGCAGTGTGTGTGTGTGTGTGTGTGTGTGTGTGTGTGTGTGTGTTTGTGTGTGTGTGTGTGTGTGTGTGTGTGAGAGAGAGAGAGAGAGAGAGAGAGAGAGAGAGGGGCTTCCTAAGATTACCAATCCCCACACACTCTCACACCGAGCAGATGTCCATGGTGAGATAAGGAGTGGATTGGATCTGATTAGAGCAGCAGTGAGGAGTAGGGGAATGCTATTAGATCCTCCCTCACTGATCCCACGTTTCTTAGAGTCAAAGCTGTTTTCCACTCCATAGCGTCATCTATAATACCCCCCATCTCTCTCTCTCTCACACACACAGACATACACACACACACATACCCACGTGCATTACCCACGAGAGTCAGCCGTGCTCTGTAGGCTCTGTATGGCTTTTGTAGTGAATATAGCCATGATCTCTCTCTCCTCCTGTAATCATTGTGGAGCTAATTTTAGCCGCAAGCTGTCAGCGGTTCAGAACACATCATCGCATCTTTCTTGCGGAAGACAGCTCACGAGTTTCACAGAATTTAAAAGATGCGATGCAAACGAGACGTGTACCATAGTGCGATGAGTCCTTCTGGCCTTCGGGTTGTATACAATGATCCGCCAAACCATTAACATTAACTGTGTTTCTACATTCACTGTCTGTACTCTCAGCTCCACTGTCTGCCCAGGAGCACTTTGTAGTTCTTCAGTTCTACACAAGAAGGGGAGCTAACAAAGTATGCAGAGCAACCGAGGGACTGCAGTCTGTAATTGTAGAAGCGAGAGAGAAATGTACGAGTAAAAGAAAGCAGTTTGAAAACAAGAGGCTATTACACTGACAAGATAAATGAAAAAATAGCAATGATCTTATTCATTCATTCATTCATTCATTTATTAATTCATTGTCTGTAAGCCATTATACAGTTCAGGGTCACGGTGGGTCCGGAGCCTACCCGGAATCACTGGGCGCAAGGCAGGAACACACCCTGGAGGGGGTGTCAGTCCTTCACAGTGCGACACACACACTTATGGACACTTTTTTGAGTCACCAATCCACCTACCAATGTGTGTTTTAGTACTGTGGGAGGATACCCATGCAGACACAGGGAGAACACACCACTCCCTCACAGATAGTCACCCGGAGCCAGGCTAGAACCCACAACCTCCAGGTCCCAGTGTAACTGCGACACTACCTGCTGCACCACAATGCAATCGCCCATAACGATGTTCTAAAAGTAGAAAAACATTAACATATCACATGGGCCTGCACCTCAGGATAGAAATACTTCTAGAGCACCTCATACACAAGGTCATCCAAAGTGCTTTACAGACTGAAAAGGAGTTTCAGTCTGTTGTAAGGGTACGCTAATGTTGGATTTCTACTGCATGGGTCCGGCTCAGCTCGGCTCAGCTCACTTAAAGTTTGCCACTTTTCCCATCTATATCGGGACTCGCGGGCTTTGAAAACCACAACAACGGCGGCAGTAAATTTAGGCACTGTTTACTCCACGTGTATTCCCGTGTTGTTTTTGTTTCTTTGGACTGAACACGGCTCCACGTCCCAGTTCTCACAGATTTTCCTTGTTCCGCTTTCGCTAGAAATGTTCGTCACCCATCGACCCAAGGAGCATTTAAATCTCTTCAAAACCCTTTGAGGTAACGTTATGAGCTGCTGTTGCGAGTCCGATTAAAAAATAAACGTGAAAGCGGTTGTACCTTAAGAGATTTAACAAGTGGCGAGTTTGAGCTGGATTTGAATGAGCTCTGCATTTCGCACTGAAAGACATGTCTCTCTGGCCAATCAGCGCAGTGTTTACACCATTTATCACCATTTAGCACCGGTTGGAACCTAGAGAAAGCAGAGACTGAAAAATACCTGGTTCCATGGACCTCCAGTGGAAAAGCAAAAGAGCTGAGTCGTTTAGTATGTAACGTCATTATTTGTCATTGTACAATGTAAAATGGAATGTGTGTTCCACATTTAACCCATCTCTTGCAGTGAACAGACGCACACTAGGTGCTGTGAACACTCACCCAAAGCGGCAGGCAGCCATCCCCGGCGACCAGGGAGCAGTTGTGGGTTCAGTGCCTTGCTCAAGGGCACTTCAGCTGGTCTTGGGTCTTGGGGCTTGAACCGGCAACCTTCCGGTACCAAGCCTGTCTCTAACCATTAGGCCACAGCTGCTCATGAGTCGTGTTGGTTCCATGCAGTGGAAAAGCAGCATCAGTTTCAAATGGATTTTTTCCAATTTTAAAGAAAAAAAGCACTTTTATGATGATACAGGGTTTTCTTACAACAACAAAATGAGACAGAGGAATTCTGTTTGGAAATGTGATGTGTGTGTGATGGCAGTTCTTGGAGAATGTATTACAGTCAGCAGTGCGGATGCCTGTTGGAGGATGTCCAGATTAAGTGTTTTAATCAGACTGACAGCCACTCATAGATTACAGCCGGGGTTCAGAACGCACTAAACTGTGGTTAGAGTACAATTAATTCCCAAACTGACCTAACAGTCCTTCCAGACTCTTTATCTGTGTGTGAGTGAGAGAGAGAGATGTGTATATGTCTAATGTCAGCCACTCTTGAATCGATGAGCACTCAGTCTGCACACACACACACACACACACACACAGAACTAAAGCAGCAGACCTGTCAATGTGGTGGGAAGCAGCCCTCATCACTCATGCATCAGCCAAGCAAAACGCAGCTCACAAAGCCGACCAATCGAATCTCAGTGTTTTCACAGGCTCTCGCTGATGGCTCCTTCCTTCCCAAATCAGTGTGGAACATCGAGCGTCCTTCAGTCGTTATACCAGGAGAACCTCGCAGTAAACCCAGGGGTTCTTCGGCACCTGCTGCATTCATCTCAACAAAGAACATATAGAATTCAATAGTCGCAAACCCTTCAGAAAATGAACTGCTTGTGATCATGAACAGAAATGGATCTAAATAGTTTTTATTTGGAATAAAAGTGATTGATATACGTTGCCCTACAGCAAGGAAAAAAGCATCTTTAAAGGTCTCTCTCTCTCTCTCACTCTCTCTCTCTTGCCCATTGGCTCTAAAAACAAAAAACAATGTGTTCTGGAAGGGGGTTTGCGATTATTGGCAGCGGTTTGCACTGCACTGGTTTGATGTGACAGCTTCAGTTCATTCACCTAGTCAGAGGAGACAGGTCCTTTTGTCATTAGGTTCCAGTGGGATGAGAGTGAGAATGAGGGAAAGGGAGGTAAGCCAGCCGTGAGGAGATAAGTCCTGGCTCTTTTTGCTTGTGTGTGTGTGTGTGTGGGGGGGGGGGGTGGTAGTATGAGCAGAAACACTCATTCTGTTATTTACAATACTGATCACATACACAGCACAGAGCAGTCTTCCTCCTCACTGTCGACCGATAACTGAGAGGATACTTAAGACCGTATATACACACTGAACGAACACTGGATTAGGAACACCTGCCAACACTCACTGTCCGTTTTTATCAGCTCCACTGCACTTTGTAGTTCTGTAGTTACAGACTGTAACTGTTCCACCTGTTCCTCTGCATAACCCCCTTTCACCCTGTTCTTCAACGCTCAGGACCCCCACAGGGCAGGTATGATTTGGTGGTGGATCAGACACAACAGTTCTGCTGGAGTTTTAAACACTGTGTCCACTCACCGTCCGCTCTGTTAGACACACCCACCTCGTTGGTCACAGACAGTAGCTCATCTGTCGCTGCACAATGTGTGTCGGTCGTCCTCTAGTCTTCCATTTTGGTTGGTGGGCTATTCTCGGTTCAGTAGTGACACTGAGGGGTTTAAAAACTCCAGGAGCACTGCTGTGTCTGATCCACTCGTACCAGCAAAACACAACATTTCTATTGGTTCATTCATCATTAATCTTGAAGCCTTGAACAGTTTCTGCTTGGTAGCATCATGTGACTGAGGGAGATCTCGCTAGTGATGGTGGGACTGGACAGTTTTGAAACTGAAATGGGGGTTTGTGACAGAGACATGTATCTGGGTGTATGTCAGCATGTGTCTGTATGTGTGAGAGAGGTCTGTAGTGAATATGAATGAGAAAGGTATGCTGTCCATCACTGTGTGCCTCAGAGGAGCGACCATCATGGAGCATTACGGCTGCAGTGCAGTGCATTATACAGGAAACACACACACCTACCAGCAGAGGAGGGGCTTTATATTTCAGCGTGTGAGCTCCTTGGCTCTTTCCGACATGGCTCCAGAGAGCAGAGTGTTGAGTCGTGATGCAACATTTGACAAGGGGGCTTGAATTATTGAGCTCCAGGAGGAGCCGTGCTCTTCTTTGTGCCGATCAGCGAGCCCCTCAGAGACCTCGCCGAGGAAACGTGTGTAGAGACGTGAGTTCTGTACACGTGGAGGATGCGGTATGTACAAGTCCCACGTGACTGGGGATAAGCATTGTGTTTTTAGGTGCGGGTGAAAAGACTGAAACGGCAGGACGTTTATGAGCTCTTAATATCCTGCAGTTGCAGAACACACCTGACACCACTCGGCAGGTAATTATCGAGCCCTTCATCAGCTGAGTCAGGTGGGTTAGAGTGAGGAAAAACGCAGGCACATGCAGCTCACAAGAGTGAGACTGAGAAGCTCTGCATTATGAGATTAATACCAAGAACCCTCGGACTCCTCCGTCTTCATCATTATCATTTCTAATGTGTAACTCCATCCAGGCAAACTGCCAGCCTCAACAGGAGACTTCATTCCCCTTTAACACCAGTGTAATCCCAGACATGTTTGCTGGTTTTCTTAGCCTTGTCACTGTAGCCAATAAATAAGTCTAAAGCTACCTACAGGTCTAAAACATAACACTGTCTACTTGTCGACAAGGAAGATTTTTCAATATTTACTTTTCCACAATGTAAACAGTTATTCCGAGTTGTTTGAGTTGTTTCTTATTCTCCATGACGTATATTGTTTAATTTTACACAGTCCTATAATGAAAGATTACAGATATTCACCTCTCCTTCTGGAGAAGAGAATGTAATGTTACTTAAAGGAACACAACTGGATTTTAAGACCACTCTTGTACCTTTTAAATGTGCATTACACTGTTTTGTACTTTTAGTGTAATGTAGTGCGCAATTATTCATCATTGTACAACGTACAACAAAATGTGTCTTCCTCATTTAACCCATCTGTGGCAGTGAACACACACACACTAGTGAACTAGGGGCTGTGAACACACACACACACACACACACTAGTGAACTAGGGGCTGTGAACACACACCCAGAGCGGCAGGGAGCCATCCCTGGTGCCCGGGGAGCAGTTGCGAGTTCAGTGCCTTGCTCAAGGGCACTTCAGCCATGGATGTTCATGCTGGTCCTGGGGATCGAACCAGCAACCTTCCGGTACCAAGCCTGGCCACAGCTGCAAAATAATGTACATGTACAGTACTCTTTATTCTTTTTCTGAGAGTGAATTGATTAAATTATTTTTCTTTTAAAAATGGGAGAAGTGTAAGAATGAGAGTTATGATGTTTAATAAATACTGATAGAAATTAAAGGTAATTCCATGCTGAACTGCTCAACTGTAGTGACCTTGTGTTTACATCACTAAATAAA
This sequence comes from Hoplias malabaricus, assembly GCF_029633855.1. Taxonomy (NCBI): domain Eukaryota; kingdom Metazoa; phylum Chordata; class Actinopteri; order Characiformes; family Erythrinidae; genus Hoplias; species Hoplias malabaricus. The sequence goes on along the minus strand of NC_089802.1, from coordinate 44,345,855 downwards.
ACTGAATACGTCTCTAGAATCTGTGACTAATTGGAGAAGTTTGTGGCCAAATTTGATAAAATAATTAAAAATCTTGCCTTGATGTGCATTAACACAATTTTGACTTCACTTCTTTGTTTACATCTTAATGAAATTTTGAAAATTGGCTGAGCTGTCCCTAAGGTAATCTCAGTTAGATGTGTTTTGCAAAAATAAAAAAAATCACACAATTCAGACTCCAGCCACTTCTGTGAACTTTATTTGAGCTTTAACAGATCAATGCATTCTAAACAGATACGTGTGAAGTTCTGACTACAGACCCTTAACATGTCTTATTTGGTTTAAGGGGATTAATTCATTCATTCATTTTGTGCAACGGCTTCATTCTAATCAGAGGAACAGTGGGTTCAGAGCCTACTTGGAATCATTGGTCACAAGGCAGTCACACCCAGTCCATTTCAGGGCATCACACTCTCACACTGTCTCTTACACGCTCACACCTGTGGACAGTTTCTCACTGAGGGATGAATGTTTTGATGAATGGTTTTAATCCAATGTGTGACATTTTTTTTCTGCATGCTTTTCAGTTGAATTATTTTCTGTTCTAAAGCTGTGTGTGTTATGTGCGTTTCTCTCCAGTGGTCAGCACCACCACCTGTCCAGCCAAGAAAGGTGAGAGACTGCTGCCATTGTAGGTGTGTGTGTGTGTGTGTGTGTGTGTGTGTGTGTGTGTGTGTGTAATGTGTGACACTGGTTGTCACATGCATTTTTGTCTCACCTTGGTTGTCGTTGTTTTGCTTTTTACCTGTTTGTATGTTTATATTCTGTTAAAACATTCTGGAAAATGATGTGTTAAGGGGGAATTCCACTGATATTTTTTTAATTTTATTTCGCTGAAGTGTAAACAATATCTCTCAATGGTTTGACAACTGCAGTATGACGCTTTCTGTGAGGTAGCATTCAGAGGCACTGAAGGCTTCAGACGTCTGGTTCCTAACAACACCACTGTGAAGATTTCTCACTGCTTATACTCTAGAATGTTACATTTTTTCCAATACACAGGGCTTTTGAAAAGGTCAGTGAAAATCCCCTTTAATTTACAAAGCATCTTTTTGTGTTACCAAAACCTTGAACACAACAGCTGAGTCTTAAATTGCTCCATGCTTCCTATGTAGTGCACTTAGTAGATAAATAGAGCATTACGTGTCCAAAAGTTCTGTTTAGGGTTTAGCTGTAGGCTCATTAATGGACAATCAGTACATTGTAAAAACCACACAAACATGTGTTATGCGACATGCACTACGTAGGGGAGTATGGCGCCATTTTAGTTTCAGCCAGTGGTTGTGAAGACTGTAACACAGAGTGTCGTCCTCAGTGGGAAGCCTGGATGTGTTGAACTAAAAGAGAGCTTTAGTTTCTGACACACCTGCTTCAATAGTGTGTTTGTGTTACGTCTGTTTTGTTTGTTATGTCTGTGTGTTATTATGTTACGTCTGTGTGATCTCAGTGGCCTTTTTGTTTTGGTTTCTTTTTTATATCTGAGTGCTGAATGTGTGTGGAGTATGTGGTGATCCCGGATGTAACCTCTCTGCGTCTAAACCGAGGCTGAGTAACAGCATGTGTGATATATCAATGATTAGATGTAGCAGGGAGTATACTAACAGGTAATCCGTCCAAACAGAACCTCAGTGCTGAATTTAAACCCCAGCATATTCTACAGTGATTGAGCCTGAGAGGGCTGACCACTGATCTGGACAACGGGTGAGAAATATGAACACAGACATGACAGACAGTAACACCTCATTAAAGAAATACGTCCGCTGCAGTTAGTAATTGTAGATAAACCCAGATAGCAGGCAAACGTAGCACAGCTGCATCACTGTTGGTGCTGGCAAACTGCATGTGAACCAAAAGTGGGCCTCGTATTGAAAATGCTCAACTGGCCGACGACATGTCACAAAACACATCTGATATGGCTGTACTGGACATGGGGAAATGTGCGTGTGAGTCACATATGGCCCAAAGTGTGGCTTCTGGCAACAAGAGGCACTCATTTGGTGTGTATGGAGCATGGGAGCGACCCTCACTAAGGATGTCCATCCATGTGGCTAGTGGGCAAATCAAAATGGGGAATGTGGGCCAGACCAGGGCCAGAAAAATTTTGCTGTCGGGGAACAGTGAGCAAACACAGCCACTGTTGCCAAAGGCACAGTTATACTCTGCTTAAACGATTCCGGAAAAACAAAAGCTGTACATGTTCTGTATCTGGACAATTTAATGTCACACCCCCTAGGGGCAAGTCAAGGCCAAAGCCCTGGTCAGAATGGCAACTATGAATTATGGTTAGTTTCTCATGAACACATTTTAAGATGCTTGATTTTTTTGTTCAGTTTGCTGCCAACATATTCATGGATTTTATTATTTAAATATCATCACTGTCCAATGTAAACCATGTATCTCCATTTCTATGACTTTTTAAGTTTACTACATTATTTTAACACTGCAGCTCTTTCACGTTGTGTGAAAATCCATAACTAAAGGAGCGATAGAAATGCTCTAAAATTACTTTGAATAAATATTTACATTCACTTCCATTTAATTTATATTTTTTCCTTCTCCAGTAAAGTTACTATTTTGGAGGCACGTGGTTTGGTATTGGACAGCGACGATATTCATAGCTTTTTACCAGAAGCTATTTTTGATGTTATTTCCCATGAATTCTCTATTTACTATATTATTTTTATTTATTTATTTATCTTTGGTCATTGTTAGTTAATGAGTGATTCTATGATGAATTTGTGATTTTAAATACACTAATATTGTAATATGGCATTTCATGCTTTTCTTTTTTCTGTTTAGTGACCTACTAATTATGTTGTGGACATTTCACATAACTTGAATTCCAGATTCATTTTCTTTGCTCAGGAGCAAAGCTTTATTACTGAGAGAAAAAAAAGGTTCCAAACTTTTGAACAGTACTGTACATATTGCAGATTCATATAGTGTTTGATTCAGAGTCCACAAATAACCACTGGATACACAGAGCCCCCATTTTACATACACATACAAGGTTATAACTGTGCCTTTAGCATTAGTGAGAGAATTTTTCCTTTAAACAAGGGCTTTATTAGGATTCATTAGTAACTTAAAAGCCAACGCACTTTCAGCTCCCCTGCTCTCTGCTTCCTTTAACCTGCCTGGGGAGCCATTATCCAGAAGCTCCATCGCTGGCCGCTCCACATGGGTGAATACCAATTAGCTGATGAACCTGAACAATGAGTCCAGCCTCCCCAGTCGAAACTGTCAGCCACAAAACAAAAGACCCCGTCACACGCCTGCAACTTTATAAAGGTCGTGGGGAAAAGTTTCTGCTGATATTCTGTCAAATAGAAACTTGAATATATTTGTTAATGAAGTACAATTAGTGAGTGAGCAAAAAGAACTCCACTTTAATGTTAAACACTGCTGGAGAGGCTGAGTTCACAAGTACATTTTCAGGGTTAAACTGTGGTCACAATGGACTGTTGCCCTTTCTGGTGTGTTAGCCTGGCAAGAGGAGAGAGCGTGGTAATGTATCATTCCTGATGTGGGTTTGCAGGTAACAAAATAAGAATATTTTCTGGGTAAAACATACAACTTTAGAAACAACTGGACAATTAAATTTACCCTCTTTTAAACTCTTCAAATTCCTTTAGTTCATGTTCTGTCATTGTCCAGAGAACACCCAGCTACACAGCAGCAAAACAATTTAGTTCACAAAACACTCTCATTGGCTAAAAGACATGTCTTTAGTTTTAACTTTACCACAAGTAACTTGTACACAACATTAATCTGTTTGCCTGATTAGAGTTTACTTCAGGGACCTTGTTACGTTCATGGGCTAAAATAAGGCTTGTCCACTGGACAGTGTTGAAAAGCACTACCTCCAATGTTAAGCTCCACTTTTAAGAATCACTTGATGCAGTTTAGGAAAGTCACTTCGCAATTGGTGAACATCTAACATTAGCTCGACTATTTGCACCTGTGATTTTTTTTCTGATTTGATTTTTAGATACAAAGCATCTCATGGAGCATTGAACTCAATCACTCTCTCCCTCACTCAGAGACACACTCACATACTGGACTGGCACACTTGACAATATATATATAAACTTACTCACATAAACACGTACATACGCACTTACTCACTCTCATATTCGCTCACGGTCAGAAACTGCACCACAATTGAAACTAGTTCTAAAATGCTCGTTCACTCACTCACTCATTTACATATTCACTCCCTCACTTACAAACTCACACACTCACTCATGGTTAGGAATTTCACCATAAGACACTAGTTCTCACATACTCACTCACTCACTCACTCACATTTGTTTACTGCTCCACAAGGGGATGCTTTGCATCAATGATGCTTTGTGTCCTTGTTTCAGAAGTAAATACCACAACTCTGCATCTTGTTGCCAGAGCACCTAGAGTGTGGACCTAGAATATGCATTTTTGCTCTCTGACTGATTGACCCACTAATGAACTTTGTTGAAATGCATGTGAACAAGGACAGGCTCTTACCCTAAAGTTGCAGGGATAAGAGGTAACCTTAGGTGGGTTAAATTCATGTCAGCGGCCTGGGGAAAAACTATGCCCTGTCTTATTTTCCATCAACTCACACATCCGAGCTTCACAAATCCATAGGGTTAAAGTTCCCTCAGACAAACTCGGTGCGCTGTGAAGTGAACCATTACATTTCAGGTTCTTGCATCCATTCACACCCAAGACAATTGGCTTTGTTCTGCAAGCAAACTCCTCATGTCCGGTGTGATCATGAATTTACTCCTCCACTGTAGAATTCTGTATGAAGCGCACAAGGCTGACTTTCCTTCACGCTCAGCGGGGCACACTGAAGTGTTCAGCAGGGCTAATGCTGAATATTTAATGCTGACAGTTGAACTAAACTGAATTGTAATGAATACATAATGATGAAGCTTTGGGCCCGGTGTCAGATGGACACTGTGTGGGTCTTGTCCTGTGCTCTCCTCATTGAAATCCTGCTTTGGAGCCTGCTGGGTTGAATTCCCTTTTTTCCTCAGAGGGAATTCACTAAAGGGGAATTAGAATGGACAATGATGATTTGAGCCCAGCATTAAAGCTGCATCCATGTCATGTCTTCATCTCAGCTAATTCTAACTTACCTGTGATATGTCAGTAACAGAGGCTTTGACCTTCTTCTCGACCTCCAGACCTGTTTTAATGCATTTTTATGTGATGTACAGGGTGGGCCATTTATATGAATACACCTTAATAAAATGGGAATAGTTGGTGATATTAACTTCTGGTTTGTGGCCCATTAGTATATGGAAGGGGGGAAACTTTTCAAGATGGGTGGTGACCATGGTGGCCATTTTGAAATCGGCCATTTTGGATCCAACTTGGATCCAGGGTGTGTTCCTGCCTTGTGCCCTATGATTCCGGGAAGGCTCCAGACCCACCGCGTGCTTACAGACAATAAATGAACGAATAATTGTAATTCAAAACTCCAACATTTTCATATCACATTAACTATTGTGTAGTATTACAAACGACATTTTTTTAATTTTATTCAACAACATAAAAATCTAAAAATGAAGTATTCATTTGCTATGTTCACAAATGCTAAAATCACCATCTTTAAATTGTCTAAACTAAAACTCATGCATATATATGGATACAGTATTATCCCCAAGAACAGAACCAATTGATACACATGCTTTTGCAGCACTTTTTGCTGATAATTAACTCTCATTATCTTCAAACTACATAATTATTTATTTACTTTTTTACACAGCTGTGATTTTTAATACAACACAACAGTTGCCATAAAAAGACAAAAGAGCAAGAGAATTTTGGAGTTATGAATTAAAATTATACGTTACACACTTAAATGCTTTGTACACCAAATTATACACACAATGTGGTCTGCTCAGATAGAGCTGGAGAGATGAATTGCAAGTGAGCCACAGTATCAGATCATCATTGTTTCCCCTTTAACCTGTCATTGTGGTGTCTTGCTGATGTGATCTGACAGGCATGATGCATGGAGGTGCATGGCGGTCAGCTTTGGAGAAATGACCCGATCTGTGCCTGATGGATCTGGTGGAAAGTTTGTCACCGCGGTACCGAGGAGGAAACAACAAATGGCGCTGTATTTTTAGCAGAGCATAGAGTAGATGTTTAGAGTCTCCAGGGGCAGGTATTATCTAAAGCTGTTGCAGTAGGGGAATAGGTGTTACAGGTAAAGCAGCTTCAGCACTGTATATAGAGCCACCGATAACGGCTAGCACTGTGTGCCTTATCTAGCCCAGCCAGATCCTTACAACCGTCCCCCTCTCTCTTGTTCTCTCTCTCTCTTTCTTCCACTCCTCCTCTCTGTTTTCCTCTCCCTGTGTTATAACTTGGAGGGTTATGGAAAGCTCATAACAGTGGCTAATAGTCTATTGCTGCGGCCCATCAGCTCTCCTAGCTAACTCCATCTCATTATTTCTCACCGCCGTCTGATAGCATGAGCAGAAAAGGGGATGATTTAAAAAAGCATTCAGCCTTCTAGTTTGAGATGTTAAGTATTGATGGCTTGAGCTGTCAAGGCGGTGAAAGCTTAATAGCTCTCGCAGAATTTTGCATTGTCACTTCACTCCCACAAAGCCACCATGTTTATTCAAGCGCTTATCAGAATATCTATATTTGTCTGTGGCTATTTTTATATTTATGAAATGTATCCGTAATGACTATAGCACTATGCTGTCATCTCTATCACTGCATTATATATTCAGATTTAGATCTGTGTCAAATCTGACTAAATATATACCATAATATTTCTATATGACCTAGCTAAAATTCTGAGCTTCTGCTCCTCACTCCTGGGCTCTTCCGCTGAACTAAGCTGTGTGTGGCTCATTCTCATTTAAAGGACAGGCCCTGAAACTGGGCACTCTCAACAGGAGTGTATAGAACTGTATAGACACTGGAAGAACACTGTTTTAGTGTTTGATCCTTGTGGTACTTGCACCAAAGCATGTCACAGATGTTTTATTAAGACCCCAGAAACAGTGATAGTGATTGTGAAACAGGGGTAGAATATGTCGTCTTTAAATACTTGGATTTCAAACAGATATTATAGGGAAGTGGATGTGTACATGTGTTAGGTCAAAAAGAACAAAAAGAATATATATATATGCCACCGCGACCCTGAAATGGAGAAGCGGAAAAGAAAATGTATGTATATATATGCCAAGAAGACTATAAATCTGCATGACAGCAAAGAGCTCCTTCAAGAGTAAATATAACTATTTTTATTTTCTGTGTGTTTCTGTGTGTCTAACAAGTGAAAAAACAAAAGAAATATTGAGAGCCACTGTATGAGTAGGAGTGCCCAAACGTTTGACTGATACTGTATTTTGATCTTGGTTCACTGAAAATTAATACCTAGGTGAATGGTACAATTATATGTAATTATATGTAAATTATCTCTGGTCTGTGGCACACCATATTAAAGAAACCAAGCTCACTGAAATGTACAGAACACACTTTTCAGCTCCAACTGGAGTTCTTAGGGAACTTCTGCTGCTCGTTTCTGATGTGTGGATACTTATGCTTCCTAACTGCCAGGAACTGCCACTCCGGCAAGTAAAAACATTCCAATATCAATGTGTTTTCAGTGGGAAGGCTAAAGGCTAGAACACATAGATATGTGCATAATAGTGACATCACAACCATGACAAACTCAATGGGTTGTGCAGCTTAATTTCTCTAACTTCATGTACTCTCAAGTGATTGTTGTTTCTGAATGTTTAAGAATGTTTACATAGTAAGTGGGTTACCCGATTTGAATCTTGGGTATTACCATGTTTTCACAGACCTCAATGCCCAGCGAGGTCAAATATACTCATATATGTCCATCCTTAAATGAGAAGCTTTCACTCTGAACTTTACGTTTCTCTGAAATGTTCTGTATAAAACACATTTGAAGATGCTCTTTTAGTCTCTGAAAGCGATGTTAGCTCACATTTGGCGATATTCTAAGCAGTATATTTCCCTCTTGGATGTTTTGTTGTTGGTTGGTTATAAAGTGTTTTGTTAACAAAAACTAAAATTATTCCACGTTTGAAGACGAGAAATATGACGAAATTTGTCGCACATTTTGTCAGCAAATAAGAACTTAACGATATGTGATATAGTCATAAATAAATTACCCGTTATTTCTAACAAAATCACCACAAAATATTAACAGGAAAATGTTTGCTGTTGTCACGGCGACGGTGCTCAAATAAATTATACTTTGAGAGTCGATTCTTCACTATTATCGTTTACTTTGACTTAATGGCAGTTACTGCGGGGTGTTTTTGTGCCGTGTATAAAAATATTTCACAGTGTGCTTCAGAGTCGTTTGGCCAGCAGCTCAGATAAACGTAGTGAAGAGAAGTTGAATCACAAAGAGTCGACTCTTCAAGCATCTGGGAATCGATCTCATCCATTGTTGGCCAATGATTAATAGTGATGAAACTCTTGGGGTCGACACAGTGTCAGTTTGCGAGCACTTTCTACATCGAAAAAAAACCTGAGCACTTTGGACCTAAATTGTTAGTGTTGAATGAATGTATCTAAATGTATTTAATAAAAAAATAAAACCTTCCATTTTAATTTCATACTTTTTAGATATTCACGTGTTTTTAATTGTAACAAAACCTGTTAAACTATTGAAGGTTATGAAATAAATAAACCTCTAAGATGATACATGTTTTAAAAAAATGCATCACTAAAATTAGGCTAAAACCTGATTAAATCTAAAACACATTTTATTTAGAAGACTACGACTAAAACTAAATCAAAATCAACTGCCAAAATTAACACTGGTTATGCATTTAGGTCCAGACCAGTAGTCCATGCCCTGAGTACCCCAACAGAGTACATCAGTCTCTTTCATTTCAGAAGCGCAAGTTCACACCAAAACTTTGATAATCCGTTTATAGTTAGCTTTAGATCTGTCCTTTTAATGCACACTGCTTTTCCCTGTACCATCTTAATCCAGTATCCTATTGTTGTTCAAATCGCCATCTGGTCTTTTTGGGTTCTGTGGTTCTGTCAGGTCCCCTCCCACTCTGCTGGGAGAAAAGGCTGAACCACAAAGGAGAACCACAAATAGAGGTCATTCTGCTGGGTTCAAATGCTCCTTTGAAGTGGTGGTCTTATTAGAAAATGTGTCATTTACTAGTCTCACACACACACACACACACACACGCACACACATACTCACACAAATGGTTGCTTTTAAAAGCTTAATGGAGCAGCAGCTCAAAGGGCTTAACCTACAGCTGCTGGACAGCCAACGGAAAAGGCTGACATTAGCCTGCTTATGTGAGGAGAACACAAACACAAACACACATACACACACAGAGTTTATAAAAAGAGTATAAACTGCATTAAATTCTTATACAATTCTGAGGATGTTTCTTCAGCATTTGCTGCTCTCCAGTCTGTTTGTGCACTCGAAACCAATCTAATGTGTTTACGAAGCTCCATAGTCTATAAGTAGGTTAGGGGAAAAAAAGCATCTTAGTCCAGTATGCAGCATCTGGAGATGTTTAGACAACAAATAGTCCTCCAAACTTTTTAAAAGCATGAAGCAAGATGAGTATGTTGCTCTATTCCTGCACATTATAAATACTGATGGAACTGTTTCTAAATTCAGGAGAGAACTAACTACATGAAAGTAAACACAGACACAATGTGCTACAAAATGAATTACAATTGATTTTTTGTTAAAACAGTGTATAAAAACGTACAGACAGTTTCATCTTCAGCCACGTACAAACAACAGTCCTCTTCTCCCTCAAACATACCATTCCATCTTAAAAGATGCGGAGCTTCTGAACATAAACAAACAAGAGAACAGTGTTTCCCTGCAATCACAGACATTGCCTTAAAAGGCATTATGATGGGCTTTGGCCTGATTTATTTTGCGATGATCAAGAGCCTGTCACATTTAGGCCATTCAGAAAGACAGGGTTCCTGACTAAGGTTCAGCTTCACAAAATCTTACCTTCTCTGCTAACTCAGCTTTGACCGCTCTGTGATTAATGCTCTTGAATATACGTGACATTTATGGTCTTACCCTGTGGTGTCTATGAACTCATCCAAGCATCAGATTGACTGTTTATGGTGTTATTAATATCTTTCCTAAATTAAGTGGGGCTTGAACCCACAACCCCAGGACCCTGGAGCTGTGTGACTGCGACACTTCCTGCTGCACCACCGTGTCGCCCCGTGTCGAGGAAATACACTTCATGAAAATATTAATTTCCTGAATCTGTCAATTCTACTCTTTCCATTCCATCATATTGCAAGGTCACACAAGACTCACAACTGATGTTCTGAGATTATGAAAATAGGTTGAGGTACCTCTCTGCCATCTCACAAAGTGTGTAATTGGTGGATTCAGGTGTCTGTAAAGTTTGCGTAAAACTGACCAATGGGACTAACCCTAATCCTAATACTAGACTTAGGGCCAATTGATCCCTTTTCTCACTTTTCTATACTTTTCAAAATGATGGTTCTACAACTGTTCTTTAGTAAAGCCTATGGTTCTACATAGAGCCATGAAAACTTAAAATGCTTAAAGGATTCATTGCATCATTAAATGATTCGTCAGGTTGATGTAGAATAAGTTTCCATTAAGAAGTGAGACTTTGTATATCACAATATACAAAATGTTCTCCATTAATATGAAGAACAATTTCATGATGCAGTGAACGCTTTAAGCATGAAGTGGTTCTTTGAGTGTTCATGATTCTATGGTTCACAACTCATGCTGTGACCAAAAAGGTTTCCCTAATCCCTCATTACCATTGTGCTATATAGTGAGGCCATATATAGTTCACTGTGCATTGCTTGGAAACAAAGAAACTCGCAGACAGTTTGGTCCACATTTAGCTCATGTAGTGAGCACCAATGTTTACTATAAATCACAACTGCACTGTGGAAGATTGTAGTGCCCTCAAAATCATACTTGAATCTGACTTTACAATTCAGAGAAGAATGAGAGATCAATATTCCCCTAAAATGTAAATATGGGACCATTTCAGTCACTGCCATTTTCTTTACAAAAAAACTCAAGGACTCTGTAGTTTGCTATGTTTTGAAACTTCATTAGTGCCTACAGTGTATATCATTCATTCACCCATTCGTTGTCTGTAACCACATGTCCATTTCAGGATCATGGTGGGTCCAGAGGGCAACACACACACATTTTTGAGTCACCAGTCCACCTACCAACGTGTATTATTGGACCATGGGAGGAAACCCACATGGACACAGGGAGAACACACCAAACTCCTCACAGACAGTCACCTGGAGCGGGACTCGAACCCACAACCCCAAGACCCTAGAGCTGTGTGACTGCGACACTACCTGCTGCACCACCGTGCCACTACAGTGTATATCACTGTGCCACTTCAATGTATACATTCATTATCTGTAACCACTTATCCAAGTCAGGGTCGTGGTGGGTCCAGAGCCTACATGGAATCATTGGGCGCAAGGCGGGAATACACCCTGGAGGGGGCACCAGTCCTTCACAGGGCAGCACAGACTGACACACACATATTCACTCACACACTCACACCTACGGACACTTTGGAGTCGCCAATCCACTTACCAACGTGTGTTTTTGGACTGTGGGAGGAAACCAGAGCACCCGGAGGAAACCCACGCGGACACGGGGAGAACACACCAACTCCTCACAGACAGTCACCCAGAGCGGGAATCAAACACACAACCTTCAGGTTCCTGGAACTGTGTGACTGCGACACTACCTGCTGCACCACCGTGCCGCCCTCAATGTATACAATGTATCAATGTATCTCTAATTTATCACAAGTGAGAACAGTGATGTTTTCTATGATATGGGTTCTTTAAAGTTAGCTCGAAGTGAGAAGACTGGTTTGTGAATCCAGGTCTGTCCACTTTTAGCCTGAGAAGGTGCTCTGGGTGCTGTGTTGTGGGGCAGGACTGTAGTGTTTAACATGGTCAGCAAGTTCTTTAGATGATGTTGGGATGTTGTCTCCTCTGAACAGGTTTGTATTTATCTCAGGAGAACATTTTTGTGATGATTCGGCATTCATCATCACTTCATGCTGTTCCTCCTGTGCTTGCTCTCTCACTCTCTCTCTCTCTCTCTCTCTCTCTCTCTCTCTCTCTCTCTCTCTCTCTCTCTCTCCCACACACACAAACATACTAGTGAGGGGTGGAAAAAGGAGGAAAAATGCAGAGAGAACTGGAAAGAGGAGGTCACATTAAAGGGAGGCCTGTCAGAAAGAGATGTATGTTAACCACAATGGTGTGTGTGTGTGTGTTAATTTGAGGAGTTTTTCACACCTGCAGGGTTTCTGTCAGTGTCCAGACGCGGTGAGCCAGTTCCTCAGCCCACTCACACCTGATGAAGCATCCACTTGCTCTCCTAAATCAAAGCCAGCATGTTAATCTCTCCCGCCCTCATCCTCCCTCACAGCCTCTCTTCATTCTTTTCCTTCTCTTCCTGCTTTACTTTCACTTCTTTTGTTTCACTTCATTTGTTCATCTGTTTTCTTTCCTTTTTATATATTTGTTGTCTCTCGAGTGTCCCATTTTAGCAAATCACATTTATAGACAAAGCCCTGGGAACAGTCTCTCTCTCTCTCTCTCTCTCTCTCTCTCTCTCTCTCTCTCTCACACACACACACACACACACACACGCACACACACTCGCTAACTGCCATTAATTTACACTCACTCACGTATACACTTATTCACTCACCTACTTCCAAACTTAGTTTTCACTCAGTCACTCACACATTATTATTATCACTCACTGTCACTCCCTCACCCACTTATCTGCTCAACCATCTACTAGCTCATTCACTCACTCACTCACTCACATTCAGCAGGCGAAATAATAACTTGATTGTGCTAATGGGAGGCCATTATCGCTCTTTAAAAAAATCAAAACACATATTTTCTAAAATGGCTGCTGTTGCTATCAGCTGCACACTGAGTTTTTTTTTTAATTAACATTTGGTGCCAGTCACACAAAGTCACATTACATAGTAAGCCATATCATCTGTTTAGTAAGAGCCAAAACATCCATGCTGCTTATTTTAGTTCTGAAAAAAAATGACTGAAAAAAACATAAGAGCAGCAGAACCAATGTAAATAAGTAGCAGCTCAAAAAACTGTTTACTCTCAAAGTAACTGTGTGTCCTTTCGGAGGTTCTTTACTGTACCTTTAATAAAGCTATAAAACATTGCTGGAGGCACCTTTAAGGGTTCTGCTGGTGTGTATAACACAAAATGGGAATATAATAGAATTAATTTCAATACAAACTCCTCATCCAGATGTTAATGCCTTAAATGCACTTAGGTAAAAAGCAGATTATTGCTAATGGACCTGACCTTAGAAAATACTTACCCACACACTCCCCCAGATGTGGGAGGAAATTGGTATCTGGAGGACACCCACACAGATACGGGGAGAACACACCACACTCCTCACAGACAGTGACCCGTGAAAAGGATTAAACCAAGCACCCCGGGACCATAGAGCTGTGTAGTAGTGACACCTTCTGGAGTGCCACCATGCTGCCCACTGAAGTATGTCCTTGAGAAAACGTAGCTAGTTTGTACCCACCTCTCCTCCTGAACTTTTGCAGCAAGCTCCATTTACCGATAATGACTGCCCCTGTGTTTGTAATCAGTGTGTGTGTGTGTGTGTGTGTGTGTGTGTGTGTGTGTGTGTGTGTGTGTACTTGTGTGCACACCCACAGGCCAGCCTCTGATTGTCCAGTTACATCGCGTACAGCTGAAGGAAAGTGTCTCTTCCTATTAGCTGCACTCTAACAGAGACTAAACAAAGTCTTGCTACATGAGGAGAACCCCACCGCTTCAAACACTGCCCAGCCTCGCTGCTGCTGGCCACTGCAGTGCTTGACCACTGTGAAACAGACAGAACCTTACGTTCCAAGAGATTGTGGTTATTTTATCACGGAGTCAGAGTTGCTTCCGGACTTGGTTCTCCAGTCTCCACATCCATAGTTTTGTTACTGTAATAGAAAGCCTCAGCCTGACCTGAGATCAGTAAGTAATAGGAACAGATGCTGCTGGTGCTGTGTGTCTCTGTGAGGGCCAGTGGTTGTCAGCAGCTCCTGAGGACAATGTAAAGCCTTGTAATAAAGACACAAGTCCTGCTCCTGCTAGGTAAAGGTCAGTCCTGCTGCAGGCCTTTGTTTAGCGCAGTTGGAGAGGGACAGTGAAAGGCCTCATGACTCCATGTAGTCTAGTCTCTCTCTCTCTCTCTCTCTCTCTCTCTCTCTCTCTCTCTCTCTCTCTCTCTCTCTCTCTCTCTCCGTCTGTCTGTCTGTCTGTCTCTGGGTGGTTAGGAAGTGTCACTGCTTCACAGAGTATCTCGAACAGTAAGGGGATGTTCAGTGTCCAGTTTATGGACACTGGATTTTCATGCACAGCTCTATACAAAATTTCAAATTTTCATGTCAATGTCTTTTTTTTTTTAAATATATGCCTGAAAATTTGTGGAGGCCTTATTTCTTTACAAAGTACATGTATTAACAGGGAGGAGTAATAGGGAATCAGTGGGAAGGTTTTACACTCAATATTGGAACATTTGAATGTAGTCATGTTGGAGCAGCAGGTAGCGTCTCATTCACACAGCTCCAGGGACCTGCTCCGGTTTTAGCCCACACTCCAAAAACACAGGTTGGTAGGTCTATTGGCGGCTCAAAAGTGTCTGTGTGTGTGTGTGTCACTCTGTGAAGGACTGGTGCCCCCTCCAGGGTGTGTTCCCGCCTTGCTCTCAATAATTCTATGTAGGCTCTGGACCCACCATGACGCTGGACTGGATAAGCGGTTACAGGGAGTGAATGAATGAATGCAGTCAGCCACAATAACAGCAGTAAAGTCAGGGACTGATGGTGGATGATTAGATCTAGGTCCCAAGTAACTCTTTTCCACCAGTGAGGAACCGGACCTGGAGATACATGATTTGGAACAGTTTGGCTTGTTTCCACCAACAAATAGGTTTGCGATCTCCAGAATGAGCTCAGAGCCTCAAATAAAACAGGAAGGTGCTCTGTTGGTGTGTGTTTTTGGGGCTGTGTTTTGTGCAAGAACAAGCGCATTGGCTTCTTTTCTCCACTGTTCACATGCTAATAAGGAAGGCTCAAAATTCAGCAACATTTCCGCACTTAACATATCTCACTCAGATCTGAACCCACTGTAAACAAAGAATAAACAATGACTTTGCCCTGACTCTGTCCGTTTATCTCTTACACTGAATTCAGCCACAGCAGCCACGAGAAACCCTGCAACCCCCGCAGACGACGTATTCTTGGTTCTCATCCAAACTGGTGGAAACACAGGGAGCCTGTTCACTGGAGAGAACCATGTTTCCAAAAATCAGTGGCCTTTCAGTGTTGGAAAAGCACTAAAAGGCCACTCCATCTCATCCCAGTAATATTGAATGCGCCACAGTACACAGTTCCACTGCTCCACAGCACAGTGCCAGGGAGGTTTAAACATGGGGCAGCGTACGTGGTGTTATCGAGCTCATGTACTTGAATCTTTTGTGTGTACTACCTGTTCTGTGTGCTAAAGTTTTGCCACCTTCACACCGTTCTCATGTCTCAGGGCTGTGGGTTCAATCCTCGTCACAGTGTGTGAAGTGAAGGTGTGTTCTCTCTGTGTCTGTGTGGGCTTCCTCCACGTGCTCTGATGTGAGTGTGTGAAATTGCCCACAGATGTAAGTGTGTGTGAGTGACTGGGTGAATGTGTGATGCCCTTCAGTGGACTGGCGTACTGTCCAGGGTGGGTTCCGGTAGGCTTTGGACCTTCTGTGACCCTGTCCAGGATGAAGTGGTTACAGGTGAATGACTGAATGAATGAATAAATGAATGAATGAATGAATGAATGAGACCAAGGCTTTCATAATTGACCATGTTTATCTCTCTCTCTCTCTCTCTCTCACTCTCTCTCTCTCTCTCCATTTCTTTTTCTGTGTTGTTTATTAAGAATAGAGAGTAATAGTAATTGTGTTCTCTCTTTGCACTACGTGGCATCATCCAGCCGTCCGTCTCTCAGCCTGTTCCAGAACATTCAGAACAGCAGCCGCAAAACACCATCGTTCAGGTGTCACCCACGTCCAAATAATTACGCCCCGAGCTGCCACTGCGGCAGTGAGGAGGTGATATTGGACTAATGCTCTGGCATTTGGCTTCTCGTCATTGTTGGTGTTGAGAGGGAGCACTGTTAGACCTTTCAGAAAACAGCGAGGCATCAGGGGGAGGGGGAGGGAGCAAATGAAGAGCAGGGGCATCGCTGACTCTTATTTATTTATTGGATTTCCACAAATAATCTGCTGTCAGAGAGCCCAGCTGTGGAGCTTAGTGGGGTTGGGGAGGAAGAAAAATTAAAGCTGACACACACTGTCTCATACATTCTGTCTTTCTCTCTCTCTCTCTCACACACACACCATTTGAGGAAATTACAAAATGTTCCTATTCATCATCTCAAGACGACCAGCTCACAGAAATGCTCAGCTACTCTCTCATTCTTTCTCTCTCTCTCTCTGTCCCCCTCTCTGTGTCTCTATGTGTCTCACCCATCCTCAGTCAAACCGGTAGAGGAATGACCCAGGCTTTTCCATCCCCAAGCAGCATTCAGATTTACAGCCTGATGCAACACCTATAACACGTTGCTCTGTGTTCAGGGAAATGTTCACCGTGGCTTATATTGCTCTCCCAAATTACTTTACCTTCGCACCACTTCATCTCCTGCATTCACATTCCCTTCTCCGTCAGTTTGACAGCCCAATGGTCCGTTAAATCGGCTACAGGTCTGAGAACAGCTCTGAGCAGCGAGCGGCACTTTTCCCCGTCCTCTGCACAACTGCACTAAGCCTAAACCTCAGCAAAATGAGACTCATTTTATATCATTTCAAAAGGTTCCCCATTCAGCCATTTCTCGACAAGCTGGAAAAGACCAAGCTCATTGAGACTGCCTTGAGCGCAAAATCCATTTCAGCCCCATTGCTCACATTTCCACATCATTCCAGACTACGGAAAGCTTCTATAGGACCACATTTTGCAGCAGAGCCAAGTCATTAAAGGTGGGTGTTAATGCAGTACACGGCTGTAACCACTGGTCAGAAACAAGGACATTTTGCCCAATTCAGTTTGTAGTACCTTCCCTGCTGTGGCGACGTCTATATTGTTTTAAAGCGTAAGATGAAATGGTGGAACATTACTGTCAGAACTTGATTGCGTGCCTTATGGTGCATCTGCACAGGCCTTAGCCACTTGTAGAGCAACTGAGCCAATGAGCCAGCTAGAATGCATTCTATCTACCGACTGCACTCAGGTTGTCGTTATTAACAATTGGAAATAATGCGAGTGATACATGAATCCATTGCATCAATGATATCATTAATTAAGAGGACACAGCATCAATGTCTACTATGTTTGCTCTCATTTGGGGCTCTGGAGCCCACCAACCCACATACTGTGAAACAAGGCCACTCACACTCAGGATGCCCAGACGAAGTCAAACAGAGGAAAACAAACACAACAAGTGTGGAGAAATAATATTTTTGGTTAAATATGGAGAAAACAACAAGAGAGAAGAAAGAGAACTAGACAAAAATTGCAAAAAAAATTGCTCCTCGCTCAAGTTTGGAGAAAAATGCAACATAACATTCCCATGTCTACGTGCAACTGGTGAAGAACCATATACGCAGACTGAAAGGGTGTGCAGATTTTTTCATGAAAGTTCAGCAGATTCTTACACATATTTTTAAGGCTGCACCTCCACTCAGACTCTGAGCCTGTCTTTTTTTGATGCTGATTAGTGAGTGTGGAGGGAGGTTGGGTAGAGGGCTTGAAGGTCAGCTGCTAAACCAAAGTGAAGCTTCATTAGAGGACAGCCTCCGCTGCTGTGGGTGACATACTGTATTTCAGGCCTCGCGTGCTAAGAGGACGGAGACACCGGGAACTGGGATCTCCGCTTAGTCCGATCCAGTCCGGTTCAGTCCTATGCACTGTGACAGCCTGACAGGAAGTGTTGAAATGCTCCAGAGGCTGGGCCGTCAATCACACCCCCCAGCCCACACACGTGAGCATATACAGGCTGTCCACACATCTGTCTCCTAACACACAGCAGATATAAGGCTTCATCAAAAAGGACACGTTCACATTCTGTTACCCTTCCAGCTGATCACATGTCCGCTCTGAAGACTATCACAGTGAGATTATTAATAGAGTGGAGCTGAAGTATCTTAAGCCCCAGGAGCAGTTACTGACAGTCTGTTGTCAATTACACAGCCAAAAATTTGGGGATACCTGCTCCAATAGAGACTGTGTACGCCATTGCTGCAGAAACAGCTTCTGTTCGTCTGGGAAGCCTTTACAGCAGAAGCTGGAACATTTTCTGTGAGGGTTTGATGGCATTCAGCCACAAAAACATTAGTGAGGTCACGCACTGATGTTGGTTCTTCTCAAATGTAATAGATAGAGCTCAATCTCTCTGGAATGTGCATGCCAAATACCCCACAACTAAAATGTGGGGGGCTTTATACCACTATGGCTAAAGCATGGTGTTATTAAGATCTTGTGCAGCGCACTAATCCACTGAACCTGAATCTTCCCAGCAAGGTTTTGTAAGATAACGGACCACCAATGCAACAAATATTTACATTTACTTTTAAATGTATGGTATTTATTTATGCAGTTAAGACAGAACAGACTTATTTCCCCCCCGCTGTTCCATATGGATTGCACCATAGTGAAGACTGATGTTGACACAGATGTGAAATATTTCCTCCATACCTCCTTCAGACATGACTGAATTGAGTCACCCATACTGAGTCACTGCCTCCAGTGATGGTGAGATTACTGCAGGGCCGAAAGGGAACGTGAGCCCTTCTTCACCTCTTTACCAGGCCTGAGCTACCCGTTTTCACTGCAGGCTGGCAACTACAGCCATTTCCAAGAAAATCCTATAGAATCCTCTGTACATTAGGACTTGGCTTGACTCTGAGTGAACAGGTGGACACTACTTATGTCAATAAAACAGACCTGCCTTGAGAAACTGGAGATAATACGGACCTCTTGCAGTAATACTGGCCATTGTGAGATCTCTGAGGAGCAAAATCAATGATGATTCACTTGAGCCACAACTTATTTAAACCAATTCATTGTGAGAAACATACACCAGTACAGCTATGGCACCTGGAGCTGCCCAGAGTAATTTATCCCTTAGAAATCTACAGATAGTCTGCAGTCGGTATATCTGGAACGCACACACTCTCAACTCTGGGCAATTTCATGCCTTCACCCATTCATTCACATACACTCGCACCTATGGACAATTCTCAATGCCCTAGTGGCCAAGTTTAATGTTGTTATATTAGTTTAGATTTCTGACTTACAACTTACAAACACTGCACTAAATGCTGCACAATTTAAGGTGGTTGGAAAATAGAAAAAAAAAGCCAGTTACAGCCTCGTGTTTAGAGGACTCTCCAAAATGTGCTTATGCTACTCATCACTCTCCATCTGGATTCCTCAGAGACCACGCTGACCACGGCCTCTACCCAGGACCAAACCCAAACCATTGTCTGTGCTTCTTTCTTTTCAGTTTGACACAAACAATCCTCAGACAATGACAGCAGCAAGCTGTGGTACTTACACAACTCCATCTGTCTCCTCTGTAACGCAAGCCATGTGATTAGTGGAGGGTTTAGTTAGGCCTAGATTCAGTAGCTAGAAGTTGTGTTGTGTGTGATGTGTGTGATGGCTCTTTTTCAGATGCCACAGAAATGAAGTGTGAGAAGACCAGTCTGTTTATAACCTATAAGTACTTTATAAGATGTGTAGTATACCCAAGGCTTTTCTAGATCACCCAGAAGTCCTAATAGAATGTCTCTGCTCATGAGAAAACCTTTGATATGTGCAGCTTGGCTTAGTATCACTGACTGCCTCCACAATGTCACACACCTCACACACTGAAACTCAGCCAAACACACAGAGTCACACACTAATTACCTCAGAAACCACTGCCCCTGAAGAGTATCTTGTGAACACTGATCATAGTTGCTGGTTTTAGATTTTAACTGATTTACCTTCATACAAAGCCGTCCATAGGCATCCACTCTGGGACATGGCTTTTGTGCAGAACGCTGACCCAGGCCCAGCCTTCAAGCTTTCAGAAGGGAATAAAATGACGGCACATGGATTAGGCCTGTCACTTGGCAATGATGTAACAAGCAGCCAGCCCTTCTGGTCACATGTGTTGGACATGGTGAGGCGAGACCACTGCATTCGAAAGACCTGTGGGCCATTGTGGCTGTCTTTAACATATGGCTATTTACTGAGCACAGAGGCATAATAAACGGGTGTAATAAATGAGCTGGCACTGTCAAAAAAAATGTTCATATCTCAGGAATAGAAATTGCACTAATTGTTATATGCAGGGTGTCTGGGGTGTGTGTGGTAATTTAAAGGTCATTCTTGTGTAAATATACATTTTAATTACTGTACATTTATGGTATATGTTAAATTACGGGAATATTTCATAACTATTTAAATGTTAAAAGTATGTGTAAATATGGTAAATGTCTGTATTTTGAAATGAGGCAAAATACTGTTATTTAACAGTAATTTGCAGTAAACTGTAGCTGCCAGACATTTTGTCATTTTTTACAGGATATTTTTAAAGTGTGAGGATGACTTTGATAAATACGTTTTATGGAACAGTGAGGGTGTGACTTTATGTTAAAAATGTTTTGTCTATGACTACAGGAGTAGCAATGACAGTGACTTTGTTCTTCCTATTTTCACAGCACATAATCACAATGGTTTTGAAGCTTTAATTTTCAGGTGAAAATACGACCTGTTGTTCCTTAGAACAAATCATAATTATTTTCCAGGTTTAAGAACATATTTTTATGTTAATCATGTAAATAGCTCCTTATTTCCTTATAGTCCTCATCCTCTTGTCCACAGCTTTTATACCAAATCTGACAAGAGACTCTGATAAGTCTGTTTGCACCTCTCCGTCACCGCTGTAACACCAATTACATTTAACAACCTTCAGTGTTTTTACTTCATATGACTGTACATTTAATCACAAATGAGAGAGTGTAAACTGGGGTCTGTGAGGGCAGTTCTGCTGAAGAGACCCTCTCTCTAATGCAATATGCTGTTTTAGAAGCGCTTTGCAATTACACTGCATTACGTCTTGACATTTGTGACTAATTTGTTATTTTGCTGCAGTTGCTTTGTGCAGTTCAAGGCTACAGTAGTTAATTAAGGAAGGTTGGAATGAAAACATTCATTACAGAAGGTTCTGTTAAATTGCCAACTGAAGATTCATCCAACAGAAGAGTTTGATTTTCACAAAAGCAAAGGAAAGGAGCTTAAGAAACGTCTGTTTAAATCCTCAGACTCCGTTATGCTCTTAACAGCAATGCAATTAAGTTTAAAGCAGCAGATGCTGAGATACAGCATAAAATAATACAGTGCAACTGTGAAACGCTTGGCTTTGCTTCATCTTTTTCATTATCTTTTAGACACAAACATCTGATGAGGCTGTCCATCAGAACAGAATGTGTGAAGATCACACATGAACAAAGTATGTGCAGTGCACAGCCACTAAATCACCAGCGGGACAAGAGCTGGTAGCAGAGGTTTTCAAATCCAGACATCGGATCCAGATTCCAGGCCAGGATTTTGAAAAGGCTGGCTGTTATGGCACTAATTGTAACTGCTAATGCACCTGACAGACCAGGTATACTGTCAGACCAGCCGGCTGTTTAAAAATCCTGGCCTGGAATCCGGATCAAAGGTCCAGATGTGAAGACCTTTGTGTAGAGCATCAGTTTCCAATAACAGGCCAATGTGATTTATATTCCACCTCCAGCAAGTTGATAATGTCTCTGAAGATGTGCATTCCCACTCTTAAGGGCAAGGCCACACTTTTACTCGGGGTTGGAGGTTCCCCTCATTAGAGGCTCCCACATTTTCAAGTTACTGGATTTCTTATGAGTCTGTGGGCTGGGTCTGGGGCAGTCTGAGCAGACCACTTGTAACCTTCATGAGAATGTGCACATACATATTCTCTCGTTTTACTCTCTCTCTCTCTGTCATTTTATTAAATAATTTCAGATGTTTCCAGTGGGTTCAAATGCATTTTTGATGTGTTTTGTGGACTTTATTATAGTGTTTAAAGGTCCCTCCCCTTTCAAACAAGTAGGGCACCATTCTTAATGTATGAGTATAAATAACTGAGTGACATCTTCCCGAAGATGGCCACAGAGTGCACCGACTTTTCTATAAGGACTCTCTCAAGCCAAGCTCCATTTTCTCCCACAGGCCTTTTTCACTGTGTTCCATTAGGCTTCATGCAAGCTACAGTAAAGCCCCCAGTGACTGAGGAAGGAGGCAGGCATGTTATTTTCCAAGGCTTGGAATCCCCTTCCCTCTCATTTCCACCCCTCTGCTCCCAATGCTCACTGGCCCTCGACCGGAATGCATTTGGGCGGTCGATGACGACTCGTCCTGGAGTGATGATGACCGACAGCTTTTCCCCTGGCCAGATTATAAATGCTGGTCCAGTGGTTATGACACCAGCATGTGAATACACTGTTTTGACTGTTGAATTATGTCAGAAGGGAGGAATGTGTTGTGACAGCAGTACGTTTTGGCCAGTGAGAAATGTAGTGTACTCTTGTGTCTGACTGAAGGTGTGTGGGCGGACCTTTAGCCAAGAAAACGTAAACATTTGGAGGTTTTTTGTACATTTAGATTCTTGTTATAAATTGTTATAAATAGTAATAGTTTTAAATTCATTATAAAATCAAGAATGTAAAAGTAGGCATCGCCAAATAGCAGACTAGGGTTTGGACCTGGCCTGAGTGACGATTCTATCTTGATCTCTGACCAGTTTTCATAACCATCATCATTATTTAGAATATATATAATAATGATTATATACACAAATTAGCATGATAATGGCTTCACTCAATTAAAGCAATCAAATCGAGTGTTTACGCTGTGTTGCCAGTTCACTAGAGAGAGCAAGAGGGACATGAGAGGGAGAACTACAGGATTTTCATTAATTTTCTGTAGGTGCCGCATTCTGTTTAGAATTGCACTGGGTCCAGAACCTACACAGATGCTTTCTTCTTGCAGTCAGCTCTAAATGGGTTAGGGGCAGCATAAGAGAGCATTTAGTCAAAGGGCAGTTGTACTGTGGGCATTAAGATACTATTTAGGCTTCATGAGGTTTGGACCAAATTGATTTTCACTAAATCTTATAATTTCATTGTATTTTACTGTCATAACAAATAATTAATAACAACATTTATATTTACATTTTTTTCAATTGTTTTTGGTCACAATGCCTTTAATGGGAACATAGCGAAAATACCATTTGTTCAGGGCCTATGTGCATTGATTTGGGGAACTGGAGCCCATCAGCACACACACTGTGAAATAAAACAAACCAGTGATTTTTTTGTGCTCTGCCTAAATTGTAAAAACATAGGATAAAAGAGTTGTTCAGATTGTGTGCTCCATCTTATTTGGATGGCAAACACTTCAGAGTGAGATTTAAAAAAGTTGAGGTTTAGCAGAGATAACCAAAAATAATGAGTGTGTAGAAATGTGTACTGGTGAGATATGGAGAAAACGATAACAGAGAAGAAAGAGAACAATGCGAAAGTGACTAAAGTCCAGTGCTTCTGTTCCATACACTTATCTCATGGGTGCCTTGCATTTGGATTAAACAGAGGCTCATTCTGAACTGGGGCTGAAACTGGGCTGTTTAAACAGACTGAGGAAAGCACTATGCTGTTTGATCCATGTTGTATTTTACCAAATCATGTCTCAGATGTCTTATAAAGGCCATAGAATTTTGTTCACTTTTAGATTAGGAGTAGAATGTACCTTTTAAGACAGATATATATGTAAATGAGCTCTCTTCAGATAGGCTCCCCTGCATTTTCACAGTGTGTGTGTGTGTGTGTGTAATTATGCTGATTTTTGTAATATCACATATAAACTCAAAACAGACTTGTTTGCAGATTAAATTTTATATGTGGATTTTTAATGCAGTGAATGGCACATTTGTAAACATAAACAGTGCCTAAAAACCTGAGTTTTCTATTATATAGGCCCTTTAATGATTGTGTTGGGTAAAGTGTGGGATAGCAACATTTCACAGCAGTCATACAGAGGGCAATGGAAATACCGCTCACCCACACACACACACACACACACCCTCAAAGACAAGGGAACAACCTTGTGTGTGTATCAATTTGGTCTGAGACCTCCTTAGCATTCCCCTCCTGTGGTGAGCCTGAGTGTCCAGAAGTCCCCATCTCCAGTCGAACCCTGTCACGCTGCTCTATAAATAACCCCAGAGCAAACCAACTCCTGACTGCAGGTGGCTTACTGACAGCCTGGGGCTATCAGCACAGGCATGGCTCCTCTCCAGACCCTCCACATGACCACTCATAGGTCAGCACAATCAGGCTCTTCGTACCAGTGCACAACTGCACACACTGACCACTGTCCGGCTGTGGAACATGGACTTAAAGACTCAGCGTGAAGGAAGGAAATCCAGCTGCTTTCTGGTTTAAAGTCACACCCAATCATTAGTCATTTTACACACCGTGTGGTTCCCACTGCCATCCATTCAATTGAAGCTGGTGTGCATTGACTATCAGATGGATTTGACTGACTCATCCGAGGCTCCACCAGTGATTAATAATCCTGGACACAGTCATTAAAGAAATAAAGAGACATATCAAGTACTGTGACATTCTGGAATTCATAAAAACCAAAAGAAAGCTTGAACATTATATGTAATATATGATATCCTTGTGGTCTCAGACGTTTGGGCCTCACTGTTTGTTGTTGTCCAGGGTGTAACCACCAGTACACATTGTTCTTTTCTTTGGAGTGCCATGTCTTCTAATGAGAACTGAGAAGTATGGACAGAAATAGGAACAGAGGAACAAAGGCAAATCAAGAGTTTCTAATGTGGCAGGGCACTCAATGTGTTTGTCTCTGGGGCTCTGGGTTGATTTGGGTTGTGTGTGTGTGTTTAAGAGAGAGAGAGATGAAGCCACATTTACACATTTAGGTGATTATTGGAGCAGATTGCAATGATAATTTACTGCTTTTCTTGTTTCAGGAGATGGTAACCCCAAGGAGAGCAGTCCTTTCATCAACAGCAGCGATCCAGAGAAGAGCCAGCAATATGACGGCAAAAACATGGCCCTGTTTGAGGTATGTGCGCACACACACAGCTAGAGCTGTCCTTTTGGTGAGACGTGCCAACAAACACACAGCCTGGTGTGTAATTGAATAAGGAGTTTGGCAGTGATTAATAAGGGTAATTAGTGTCTGAAGGGCAGTCAGGCCACAGGAAATTGAACTGCGCAGAGGAATATCATCAAACCTGGAGCTCTTTAGGAGAAAGACACACTGTTTCCAAAGTGGAAAAAAAAATCAGAAAGGACATAGTGCTCTAGAGTTCCTCCCCAGACCTGTACTTGAAATTGGCATTGCACTTGCCGTGTTGGGAGGGTTACTTTTAAAATGTATTCCATTATAGAATACAAAATACATGCCCTAACATTTCATTTGTAACATAGTACGATTCATTACTCACTGTGAGTAACGTATTCTGAATACTTTGGAATATTCAATATTTTCTTACTTTTTAAAACTGTGTGAATGCAGCAATCACACCCTTCTTAATTAGGAAAAATATACTGTTGTATTTTTCTACAGTAGCAACAAGCTGGATGTATTAGAGTTTTTCTGAGTGTTTGCAAACACCAAAGATATTCAATAATTTGTCTGGTTAAAAAGAAAAAGATTCCCTGGAATTTTCCCCACAGCTGTTAAGAGTGAAAAATATTTGACAAACATAAAATATTAAGGTATTTTTTTCGAAATTTTAGAATTTATTGTTACCACTACAGAAACTGTTAGCACTTAGCATTTAGCACATAATTGCATTTTGTCTTGCAGACATTCCTTTTAAAATAAAAGCAGCACCAGAGAAAGAAATTTTCTTAAGAAATACGTTTCTTTAGCCCATTTCATAACATTATAAGAGGCGTGTTTATTTCAAGCACAAAGGAAATGTGTTTGAATGTATACCATTTAAGGTAGAATGTTGGAGAACCATTTAAGGTGGAAAGAAGCTCAGAAATTCTTCACCAGCTAAGAAAATAACTCTAGAATATAGTTACAGCACCAAGTACGGTGGCTCAAAGTGTCGAAATATAAACTGCTACAGAATTTAATGTGGAATGTAGAGGCGAGTTTGGAAATGTATTGAATGTGTTCTTGTTTGAATGTATTCTTTTCTGTATGAGAAGTCTTGTTTGTTGTTAAAAAAGTGATGACTTTGTCCGGGCCAAAAATATATCTTCACTGCGCTTCTTTGGATGAGTCTTGGATGCTGAAAGCAAGTTAGTAACTGGCTTGCTCTTCTTTTTCTTGCTAAAATGTGAAATTCTGTTTTAATTCCCAAGACTATATACGTATTTCTCTCCGGTCTGTGTCGTGCAGCTCCATGACCTCGAGTGAGCAAACAAATAAAACCATGTTGCATTGTTAAAGGGCTTCTAGGAAAAAGATGATCATTGTCATTTATATTTAAGGGTAAATAATGTTCAATAGATAAATCTCATCAACTAATTAAATACTTTCACCAAAGTAACTGTATTCTGAATGTTGTTTATTACTATTTTAACTGTATCTGAATACAGTTACTTATGCTTTACATTCTACATACTCTCTTACCTGTATTCTGTCGCTCCCCAACAATGTGAAATCTTATATTCATTGATGTGAATCATGCCCAGCATTGACCCACACTATGATAAATACACTGTGTTTTTATCTCTTTATCTATTGTTTCATTGCCTCAACACAATTAATACATTAATACACCTTATAGTACTTTATCATTTCAGACACTGCAAAAATATACTAACATTGAGTTGGTGCTTTGTGTGTGTGTGTGTGTGTGTGTGTGTGTGTGTGTGTGTGTATTGCAGGAGGAGATGGACACTAGCCCCATGGTCTCGTCTCTGCTCAGCAGCCTGGCCAACTACTCCAACCTTCCACAGGGCAGCAAGGAGCATGAGGAGGCGGAGAACAATGAAGGAGCACGAAAGAAACCTGTGCAGGTAACTTACACACACACACACACCAACAAACTTCTACTCAGCCAGGAATTTTCTCCTGTCCTCTCTTCTCTCCTCTGTTCTCCTCTCCCCTGGCCTTCTGCAGAGCCGTCTCTCAGTGTAGTTAATGGAGACAGCTGTGAGCTGATCAGATGGTCAGGTCAAAGCTGTGATGTAACCCCAGTCCAAATGACAGAGCTCAGACTTCTCCCCCCTCACTAACCTCTGACCTGGAGGTGGCCCCTGAGGCAGCCTTCGAGGAAAGGCCACTCTCAATAAATATTCCCTACATCTTCAGTCTTTATTCTCTCTCTCTCCCTCTCTCTCTCTCTCACACACACACACACTCTCTCTCTCTCTCTCACACACACACACACTCTCTCTCTCTCTCTCACACACACACACACACACACACACATCCATCACCAACCAACCAACCATCACAACCATCCTACCAACTTTATTACAGTTTCTACAAATTGCAAACTGTTGTAATTCTGCAGGGATTTCAACAGCAAGTTTGTTGTAGTAAAAGAGAGGTGCTAAATTATTTCAAACCCATTGAAAACATTTGGCACTTTATGAAATAGATTCCACTGTAAAAGAGACTCCGGCCACTGAGCAGCTGAAATCTTTGTAACAACTAAAAATGGGGGGGGGGGGGGGGGGGGTCACATTCAGAACTACAGCAACTGGTCTCCTCAGTTCCCAAATGCTTAGAGAGTGATGTTAAAAAAGAGATAATGCAACTTTCCTGAATTGATAATGAACCTACTTTTCTGGAAATTGTATTTTTTAATTGGCAGTGAGACCATGAACTTTTTTTTAAAATGGTCTCCCACACTCAGTAAATAAAAGAACACATCAGAAAATCTCCATGCTTTTACACGCTTGACTGCACTGATGAGAGGTGTGAGTACTTCTGCGTAGAAGAAAGGAATTGATATGGAACACATCCTTAAATTGTTCTCCCAGTTTTTTCCATAGAGTCAGTTGTATTTAAGAAAACTGCAGTAAAAAAAAACTCATCTCATGGTCTAAACTGTCTTCTGTTGCCTGAACAATGCATCAAACTAATAAGAGAGTGGCAAGCCAGAAGCGGACATAGGTTAAAGGTCAGTGTTGCCATCAAAAACAGAAAACAATATTAATGAATGCGATACATATTTGAATCTGTTTTCTATAAATTGTGACTCACTTGAGATGAAAAATCAAATTTGCTTTGTAGTCCCTGAATGGACCGGATCACTGTATGCTCCATGGAGCAGGTCCTTGATATCGGGGTAGTTATGATTAAAAATATGCTTAGTGCAGGATCTCTAATCTCTGATTAATGATTAACAAATTATCCACCAGGGATATAGTAATGTAGATATCATAACATATCAGTGATTAACTGAGGACCATTTTCAATGTCAGCAAATTTTGCTCACTAAACTATTAATATAATAATAACATGCATTGTGACTAGCGCTTCTATGGGATTTCTTTTGTTGTGTTATCATTTAGCAAACAGTGGCACACACTTGTATTGCCACCCAATGAAATGTTTCAAAGTGAATGATAAAAATGGTAAACGGGCTGTATTTTGAAGAGGACAAAAATGAGATTTTCCTCCCTCCACTGTGAGAATATCCCCATCAAGACAAATATGAAAACGGTTGCATTATCATGGCAGTCCAGTAGAGGGCCATAGTACTGCTTTAAGAGAGACATCAAAACACCATCAAGCATGAGCAAAACACAGAAGTTTGATCCCGTATCACTACATACTCCCTATGTAGTGCACTAGTATTATCTCCATGTATATCACTACTTAGGGAGTAAAGAGCTATTTGAATTTGACATTGGTGTTTTTAAAAATATCCCCAGACAGCGAGCATATATCGGTCCACTGGCATAAAAAGGCTGGCACACCACTGACTGTAGACCACTGCTGGTCCACCATCAGACCACTCAGATTACTGTCCTGTACAGGATATAACTCCTCAAACAGATTTTACGTTCACAGAGACCTTTATTCTGGAAAACAAACTAATACAAATATTACCTACAACTATGAGAGATATAATAATGAGTATAAGCCTGATATAAAATGATTAAATGATAAAAATGTTGACACTGTGCTGGATTAAAATTATTTACTAATCTTATTTATAAAGAATAACAAAACAAACCTTAAGAAGGAAAAAATGTAAATTGGACTGTGAATGGAAAAGTACTTAAATGTGGCATTTTGTCTAAAATTCTGTTTAATCACCAGCGGTCCGTCCAGAAAACGCTGTGCAAAACACTAGTGGACCTCCAACTTTGCCCTCAGTGGGTCAACAGTGGTCCGCTGTCTCAGGGTCAGGGTCTGGATCCATGTGGATGGGGTCTGAGCCTCTCTCCAGTCACACTTGTGAATACTAAGAACAGAAAAAGCAAGAGAACCCAGTGAAAATGGCTAAAAACCAGAGCTTCTGATCCTCGCTCCTTACTGCCGGGCTCTCACACTGAACTGAACTGAGGCTCACTCTCATTCAAAGAAACAGGTGCATATAATATATGACGCCTTTTAATTTTTAACCTCATCAGCATTGTTTCTTTTCGGTGAATGTGCACTTAGTTGTAAACAGACACTTGTAACATATTCCAAAAGCCTTAAGACCAGGCAAGTGTTAGCTAGAAACATTTTGAAACGTGAGTAGACTAAAGGAGTGAACAGGAAAGGTCAAGTCATGTATCAGCTTTTCTGGAACTGGGAACATTGTTCATATTAGCAAGGGTTTCAGAGGCATAACACACTGGTTCAGGAGTCGGCTGTAGGCGCTCATAGGTGTGGGTCACAGCTTTGAATGCGGCCCGGCCAATGAGACTGTAGGATCTGTATTATGAGTCACAGTCTACCACTCTCTCCCTTTCTCTCTGCTGAAGCAGTGACCGTTGGCTCGGAGGTCGTGTGAAGCGTCAGCGCTGAAGTGAGGATTAAACACTGAAACTTGGCACATCTTTAGCTTCAGTAGAGGGGAGGGAGGGAGGGAGGGAGAGAGAGAGAGAGAGAGAAAGAGAGAGAGAGGGGATTTGTCCTCTTGACGCGATTGAAGGGAGAAGGATAATCTTCCCCTCGTCTTGAACTTAATTAGCTCACGCCACAATACAGCTGCTCTCCAATCAGCCTCCATTTTCAGAGGGTCAGCAGCACATGCCCACCAACATGGGGCGGTCAGTACATCATCACCCCCCCCACACACAAACACACACACACACACACACCCTCTCTCTCTCTCTCTCGTCTTGTTGTCAGGCATTTAAACAGACACAAGTCACTGGAAGGCAGTTTGGATTAAGGGCAGTTGAACTCCTCAGTTCTCAGTGAAAACTGTTCATCTTATCGTCGCTCAGCCCTTCACCCAACACCTCTTCGCTTTTCTTTTTAAGGTCAGGAAAGGCAGAGATTTTTATAGAAGACCATCCTGTTTTCCCAAAGCAAAATCAATTTCCATATGGTCAGCCTGCCATTCCTCATATGCGCCTGGCCATGGATCGCGGATCAGAATGAAGAGTAACGGTGGAACCATTTTGTTCCGCTTCACTGTTTCCCAGCGCGAAGGTCTTCTTCCTCCTCCTCC
The DNA here is from genome assembly GCF_029633855.1 of Hoplias malabaricus. Taxonomy (NCBI): domain Eukaryota; kingdom Metazoa; phylum Chordata; class Actinopteri; order Characiformes; family Erythrinidae; genus Hoplias; species Hoplias malabaricus. Next base: position 44,314,991 of record NC_089802.1, on the reverse strand, counting down.
TCCTCCTCTTCCTCCTCGTCAGTCTACAGTTCCTTGTTAAAATTCAGCAGGGCTCACACCGTGATTAATGTCATGTCGTGTTGCTGCACGCTTGATTGCGCTGATAATTGTCCTAAGCAGAGATTTCACACTCTGCACTTATTTACAGCGGCGTGTGAATCCGGGCCATTTGTAGAAGCGATGGGAAACGGGTTGGATATTTAAACATATCCTTAAGAAAGAATTCTTCTTAAATGTTTAAACCTGCACTAAATACTTTGGGCAAGTTTGGGGAATTGGCGACCTCTGTGGTGGAAATACATATTAGCACAAAATGTTCATTGTGACGTGTTCCGTTTCGTTGAGCGGATTCATCTGATGACTGCTAGTGCGTTCACTTTGAAGAAGTGTACAAAGAGAACCGGATCAGAACTGTGCTGTGGAATTTGTGTCATAAATATTGAATGTAGTTATTTAAGTATAAAATGAAATACATTATTTGAAGCTGAAAATTGTGCCATCAAAAGTGAAAGTTAGGACTGTGCCTCACCCGTGAGCTCCCTGTACCTCAACTGTGAGCTCTTTGTGTTTCACCCGTGAGCTCCCTGTGTCTCAACTGTGAACTCTCTGTGTCTCATCTGTGAGCTCCCTGTGCCTCAACTGTGAGCTCTCTGTGTCTCACCCGTGAGGTCCCTGCGCCTCAACTGTGAGCTCTCTGTCTCACCCGTGAGCTTCCTGTGCCTCACCTGTGAGCTTCCTGTGTCTCACCCGTGAGCTCCCTGTGCCTCAACTGTGAGCTCCCTGTGTCTCAACTGTGAGCTCTCTGTGTGTCACCTGTGAGCTCCCTGTGCCTCAACTGTGAGCTCTCTGTCTCACTCGTGAGCTCCCTGTGTCTCACCCGTGAGCTCCCTGTGTCTCACCCGTGAGCTCTCTGTGCCTCAACTCTGAGCATTCTGAGCTAATGTGTCTAGACTTCTCAGGTTCAGGACAATATTTGAGAACATGTTTACGGTTTTAGTTAAGGATTGCATTAAAAAACACTCTTATTGGGACACCTGAGGGGTGGAACTTGGTGCTACTTTTGAAATACCACAGTCATCTAAGGGTGGGGAGCAATAGAAAGCCCCTGTAGGGTGGTCTCCCTTGCCCCCATCACTTAGCATGATGCCAGTCAGTGCCAGTTTATTTTAGCTGACCTAAGAGAATTGGGCAATTAGAGATGTCCTTCAAGCATTCTGAGTCCAACATTATTGCGTTAGCAGCGGTTTGACAAGATGTGTGGCACTTCATCCATCCTGGAGGGAGCTCAGAGGCAGCCTTTTCCTCTTTTGATTAATCATAATATTAATCCTCTCAGTCGTGAGACTTGTTTTCAAAAGCTTTAGTGAATCCCTCTTCAGTGAGTCTCTGGGTCCGTGAGAGGGTCTGGGCCTTTGTTACAGGAGGTGGTCAGATGTCAGTGTTTTCATCTGAGATGTGACATATGGTATTTGCTCTGACCATACGCTCTTTCTGGACCACTGGCCAAAATGTCCAGTACATGCACACATGCACACACACACACTCACACAGGAAAAATGTTAGCTTATATCAGCCTCCCTCCTGTACACAGTCCTCACGTCTTATGCTTGCTGCTCCATTCATTTGCAGAATTTGTTCACACACACACGGGCACACACACACACACACTAATGCATACAGGTGCTGACAGTGATCCTGCCTGGCCTTTTCTGCCTTTTTCGTTTTCCCCAGCTGCGCTGCTCCTCTTTAATAATTCACCTCACCTGAGAAGAAGCACATTAATACTGTCAGCTTCTAAAGGAGCAGCCAGGCGAGAGGAGAGTGTTAAAAGCTGCCTACATTTCTCTCCTCCTTTTCTCGTCTACTCAATCTTTCTCCTGCCTCTCTCTCGTTAGCTGCTGACTTACTGCCCATAGTTCTGCAAAAGGCTTTAGCCATTCTGTGCCTGTTAATAATAAAGAACTCTAGTAAAGATAACTGAACGATGGTAGACTTATTTGGATGTTATTAAACTTGTATGGATTCCTGCTGCAATGTCCTCTATTACATATGCTCCTCTGTGATTTTATTGCCATCCGGATCAGTCTAGTTTAGGCTTTTCTTTATCTCCCTCTGAGAACATTACAGACTGAATTAGACACTGATCCGTGGCAGATTGGTTTTAAAAGCTGGTTTGATGCTCTGTGGATTTCTCCTTCTCACTCTGTTTAGACAGATTTATAGTTTGAAAGGTTTTGGCTCATTTATTCATTCAGGGTTGGGGTGGGTCTGAAGCCTACCCAGAATCATTGGGCGCAATTCAGAAACACACCCTGGAGGGGGCACCAGTCCTTCACAGGGCGACACACACTCACACCTACTGACACTTTTGAGTCACCAATCCACCTACCAACGTGTGTTTTTGAACTGTGGGTAGAAAACGAAGCACCTGGAGGATACCCACGCCAATACAAATAGAGTTTGTTGAATGTACTTCTTTCTTGTCTTTATCCATGTTATTGCCTCTTGAACCCTAGAATGCCATGGGCCTTAATTAGTTGAAAGGTAGGATCGTAACATATTGCCTTAAAGGAACAGTATTTTTACTTAAAATTAAAGCTTCCAAATCATTGTACTGCTTCACTGAGCTGTAATAGGGAGAATAAAGCCTCTGTCTTTGCTACTGTGGGCGTAGCGCTGCAGAAATGATAAATTGCAGCAAAAATAGCAAATCATACATAGAGTTCACTTCAATCTTTCTGTAACCGTATCCAGTGCAGACTTCTTTGCATATTGTTTGTTGGCGTCACTTTAAGGAAAGAAATTTCACTGCAGGGACAACACAGTTAACATTTGGCTTTAAGTCCATAGTCTTTAACTTGATTTTCTGGTTCAAATTAACTTTTGTAATTACTTAATTCTAATATTCTATGTTAGCCTCAAATCTGAGTGGTTAGTGCTCTCCTCCAAGCATGTTGAGCTTCAGTGATGATGCTGTGGTGTTGTTAGGAGAGACCTAGGGGAGGTGGAATGGACAATGATTAAACTCGAAAGACATTTGTGTAGAATAATTCTAAAGACATTTTCACAGGTGTTTAAGTCTTCTTCCTCTGTCTGTAAATACTCTCTATATTATTCCCAGAAAAAAGATTTAGACTCATATTCCCAGGTGATGAGCCTCGCAGAGATTAGAGAGTCATTGCTGAGGACACTGCCACATGCCCCTCTCATGTTCACAACAGTGGAGAGCCCCTCACTGATCACACTGTCTAATCTCCGACCTGCTTCAGCTCATTTATGCCTAATAGCATTATGTTGCTTCAGTACATGTAAAACTCCACTTTAACGGCCCACTTCATTCAGTTTCTGAGAAAATATGGTTCATTTAGTGTTTTAAAAGAAGGAAGCTGTGGCATGTTGTTTTGCACTATGACATTTGCTTGTTTATGCTGTTCAGTCAGTGTAGACTGATATGCCACATTCATAAATCGCCATGCATTATTATCGCATAGAAATGTAATATGTCCCCTTTAAGCAAAAATAATGTGTCCGTTTTTATTTACAGAATAAAAGAAGTTGCACAAGAAAATGCCCACAAACTTTTGTCCACATAATAGATGGAACATTTTTGACCCGAGGTGTTTAAACTTCTGCACATTAATGCATTCAGCTCTTTTATGTGAAATGCCAGAGCTTCTATTTCTTCCTAATGAGCTCTCATACATTAAAGTGCAGTGTCACCACAAAGCTGAACCCTCTGCTAACTACACCCTGCACATCTGGACCCCACAGCTGGGCAGGTGGGCCGAGTTGGCCTGGGTGGTTCGGTGTTCGAGGTGGGGTGGACACAGGGGGCTTGAGAGGCCGAGCAGCTGGCTATGGCAGCGGGCGGCGGGGGTGGGGGGGGCTTAGGCACCTGAGCCCACACAGTCAGGGTCTTCCAAAAACTGTCCCCAGGGTTCAGCCAGGCATCTGCTGCTGCTCTGTCCCACTGCAGTACCTGTGACTTTTAGCTCAGGGACCACCCCAGGGGAAATTATAATCACACATGCATGCGCGTGTGCTCCCACACACACACGCAGAGAGACTTGATTACACACCTGCTCCAGATACTGAGGGAGAAAACTGAGTGTGAGTTTTCTATGATGGCCTCTGTTCCCCAGACAAGCCGGAGGAAGAGTGACCTCTGCCAAACGTTGATTCAGACATTCTCACCTGACCCAGGGCCAGTTTGATAATGAGAACTCATTCCAGCCAGCGTGAGGACAAAGCTTGGATCTTTGGCTAGCCGAACCTTGCTAACGGCGTCAAAAGTTAAGACGTCACGGAAAGAATCCTATAGCCTTATTTGGGTGGGATTACTTTTCGGTGGGGAGCTGGGGTCGTGTCATTATACCACAGGATATCAGTAATGTTTGTGCTGGATTCACACTCGATAATCTTGGTGAAAATAACAGAGATGGAAGCTGCTACTCAATGGCATCACACAGTGGGTCAGACACAGCAATGATACTGAAGTTTTAGACTATCATTTCTATTCTAAGAACAGCCCGCATCCCAGTAATGTCCAGAGCTCAATGACATTATCTTCTGGTCCTTCATAACAGAACGGTACTGAAATCAAGGTCGAAGTGAAGGAAGGGAGGTGGGGTTAGTTTCTTACTCTCCTACAAAAGTTACGTAGTGCAGTCTCTGCACTGCTGAGCCTGGAGTAGCAACAACAGAGGCCCTGTTCTCCCTATTACAAATCATTGAAGGATCACAATGATTTTGAAGCTGTAATTTTAAGGTACAAATTCTGCAGGATGCTGCTTTAATTAGTAGGATACATTCTCATAACATGTATGTGGGCTGCTATTGTGCACAAACCTCCCTGTAGCTGTCGGATTCACTCCTCTGAGCGATACTTTAGGTTCTCTTTTGGATTTGAGTGTGGTGTGTCATTCAATACCTGAGATTAGCCACGTTCTTGAATGACTCGTCTGTTTTGTGCCATATATTACACCTCTTCCTTCCCCGTGGTATATAACAATATTCACACATTCACACAGGATTAATATAGCCTGGTGCTATTTTTACTACTCGTTTTACAGTAGGTAAAAGGCTCTAGAAAAATGACTGATATGGTCTATTCAGATGGGATGAAACCACTGAGATACTCTGGTGATAATAACATTACCCCATTTCCATAGGTAAAACAAACCCTATATGTGTTTGCACTAGAAGCAGCCTCTACAGTTGCCTAGGTCACTCTAGATAATCTGTGAAGATTTAATGGCATTGATTCATGGCAGCAGTAGCAAAGTAAAGTACTGATGATGGATGATACATTTTGGATCTCAGAAAGCCTTTCAACTTATCACAAAGGTATTGAAAGTTGAACCATTACTCCAGAGAGTGATAGCTGATGCTTGGCCCCAAGCGTGATGACTTTAATCTCAAGCACAGCTGGGGCATCATCTAGAACCAATCTTTCAACATCTGTAGCTGACCTCGCTAATGCCCTCATGGCTGGAAAGTCATCAAATCCCTTCAGAAATGTTCTGATGTCTAGATAAATCCCTCTCAGGAGAGCTGTTACTACTGCAAAAGAGGACAAAATCGCTTTTAATATCCTTCATTCCAGAGTAAATGTGGGATAAGGAAGTGTCCACAAACGTTTGGACACATGGTTTATTTCTGAGAAGACTAGAATAGTTTGGATGCTTTACATGATTGTAAAACTACTTGGCATGTGCTGCCTGTATTGTTAGAATTATTGTTTGGCTGCTGTGTGGCCTGTTTTCATGGAGGCGTGAGATTTCGTGTGTTACTATGTAGGTTCTGCTAATGCTGTGCTGTTATGTAGGTTGCGCTACACTCTGTTACCACATAGCCTGGCTCCTGCTGTTAGCACGAGGTTAGCTCTGGTGTGTAGCCTGTGCTAGCGATGTTCTGTTGGTATGTAGATGCCACACGTCAGCTTGTCTCTTTAATTGGACGCTGGTTATTACAGGCTGACCCTCACTCTGCCACAACCTGCATTTCTGTGGCTGCAGCAGTTTTCCATTACCAACAATGCGCTGAAAGAATGGATACAGAGAGTAGCAGGCCATTCCTATTGCTATTACCCTGCCGCCTCTTGGGCCTCTCAGCCATAATGGCGTTCTTGTGTTCCTAATTGTAGAGGAACAGGGCAGAGCAGTGGGACAGCTGGAAAGAGGCCTCAATGAAAAGCACTTACTTTTCCATTGTGAGGAAGAAAGTGCTTTTGCCGGACTATTACTCTGGCCGACTCTAGGGTCAATAGGAAGAGGGCTGGACCAGAATAGCATCACTGTTAACCACAGCTGTGGTTTTCTAGGTCCTGTTATCATCATGATCCATGATTTAGAGGAAGGTTGTAGTAAGCATATACTAAGCTCCCTACAAAGTGAACTTTTCATTGCCTGATTTTGTCTGAGTTGGGTTAAACAGAAGACCAAAAACTGTGATTGTGATAGTATCTAATAGTGTATGCAAATGCTAACACTGGAGCAGCCAACACTGAGGTCATTCAGTTAATTGCTAAGCTATAGATCAGCTAATTACATACGAACATCTCCCACTCCCTGTCAGAAACCTCTAGATCATCAAGAAAGTAGAAGGGTGGTCTTAAAAAAAACACCATTACTGAAATCCTGGTAATGTAAAGAACACCCTCTACCCACACACTGAAGGGCACAGATGCTAAATCTAATTAGCATACCTCAGACACCAGGCGGGCAGCTAGGCATTAGCATACAGCCAAGACAAAGACAAATGATGTTTTCTCTGAGCCAGCCCCACGAGCTCGCTCAGGAGTCTTTGGTAAAGAAAGACTAGGGTTTGAAGTTTGTCGGGGCTCAGTATTTTCGTATGCCAGATCTTCACTGTCAGAAATTTTGTCACTGTGGTGGTACCCTGAAGAGTATATATCTGTACCTTTAATTAGGGAACATAATTGTACCTTATTTTATTTTAATTCTAGATTTTAAAGTTGTGATGATTTCATATGTTCCGCTTCATCTCCAGGACTTTTATTATGTTTTTTTTTATATGACACAGTTCTATACTGAAAGATTAAAAACATGTATCTCTCCTTCTGAAGAAGAGAATATAATGTACTTTTTAAGGAACAAAGCTGGACTATTAAACACGGTTGTACCTTTAATGGCACATTTACACAGTTTGTACCTTTAGTGACCAATAATGTACCTCTACTGTACGTTTTTTTCTGAGAGTGTTGGCAGAAGTCAGAAAAATATTTGGTTACATACTTAAATACAAATACTTAGAGACAGATTAGTTTTGAAATGATCACTTGTTCAGTCCATGTACACATTAATTTGGGGATCCTCCAGTGCATAAGCTGAATTAAAACACCCAGTGATCTAAGTCAGAAAACTTGGGATAAAATGAGCTGTTTGTGCCGTATTTTATGTAGATAGCAGGGACTTCAGAATTGTCCCGCCTCCTTGTCAGAGTCTCTCCAATCACAGAGCTGTACTTGCGTTTATGTGAAATGCAAAGGCGAGATCAAAAGGAGCAAAACAAACCCAACAATTGTGCTGAGTAAATATTGTGAAAATGAGGGCAGACTCTAGTGCTGAACTGAGCTGAAACCTACTATTTACTATTTACCAGTATTCATTTCAGTCCTTTTTTAGTTTAATTTAATGTTCAGTTTTATTCGGTTATTTTGGTGAGCTGCTTTGTGATTGGTCAATACTTATTTCGGTGAGTTAACACTGGCCAACTCTCAGTGTCTGTGCTGATAAATGTTGAATGTAAGAAGTAGTTCCACTGCAGGTGAAGTTACTCAGTACTAAAATCATTTTGTGAGCTGCTATTTTTGTACATCCACTCAGATTGGATTTTGTGTGTGGGTTTGTGGAGGTAAGGGAAGGTTTAATTATGTGATAATCTAATTGTAACAGAAAGTAATTTGTTTCCCTTTCTTATTATGCTTTTCTCTATGACTTTGACTGCATATTACATCAGTAAACTGGGTCAGAATATCCATTTTCAAGTTACCCTCTCACCTTGCTAAAATATCACATTAATGTACTACACAGACTTATGAATGTTTCACTGGAAACATTTAAGCTTGAGGAGTCGTTCGGCTGAAACAAAGACCTCCAAAATAATCTGCCTTAAAAAGATAATAACTATGAGTTATTAATTTGGTCGTAAAGGAATGGAAAAGCATTAAAGGCATTCAGTTTCAGAGCAGGTTCCATCTCCTCTGTCATTTCATAATAAAACTTTATTATCTTCTAACAGCCCAGTTGTGACTGCTCCATACACATTATATTAGATTACATTAATTGCAAAATGAATCATTGCAGCCAGAATCAAATTAGCCTTGTAGATGTGTTTACATGATGGATATTCAATGTAATGATAGCCAGTGTGGAGTCCGTCTTTACTTATTTCAAGTTAATTGCATTTAAAGTCTTGTTTGAGGGTGGGCCAACTGCTGTCATTTCAGCCCACTGACCATCTGACCATCACTGTATCACCTATCACCTGTGTGGAAGCATTCTCTCTCTCTCTCTCTTAAAGTCTTAAAGTAGGTGATCTTGTTCCAGATACTCAAACACTCTACTACACTTACCCTTCAAGAAATACACAGCAAACAGCATCAGTCTCACAGTGCAAGTGTGAGGTGCTATTTCGGAACAGATTTGTTTTATAAAAATTATTCTTTCGCAAATAGTGGGCATGACGTCAATTTCCTGCCAGGACACGCCTCCTCAATCGGACTGAGTGCCAAAATACTTGGCTGTGTTTATTATACCCTTAAAAATGAAAGTTCCTTAAGGGTTCTTCAGTCAAGAAAATGGCTCTGAACTATGAGTACTCAGAATCCATTTTCATATAGCTTTTTAAAAATGGTTCTGTACAGCATCAGATAATGTAATGCTTTTAATAGCAGAATAATTTTTTGGTGCTATTTAGAACCATTTAAAAAGGATTCGGCATAGAATCATTTACAGTTCATTTTAATATCAGGCAGAGGAATCATTTTTAAAATGCAGATAATCCTGTAAACATGCTAAGGGTTCCATGAAGGGTTCATATAGAACACTGTATAGATCCATCATATTAAAAGCTAAATGACCAGGACTGAAAGAAGCCATTACCTGTTTAAATGAAAGGCAGTTAAGACTCAACAGTGATCCACCACACTGCTGCTCAGTCGGGACAGATATTTCTGCAGGTAAAACACAAAAGGAATGAGCTGCAGAGAAGACGGGGACGTTTCTGACAGCTATGTGTACTCAGAGACCGTCTTGCAGCAGTGTTAATATCTGTAGTTATGTTCGGAGTGAGGAGACACACCTTGTACATCATTGCCCTGTCATTTGCTTCTCTTTTTGTTAGAGTACGGTTGTCTATAAGAAAGACAGCTCTGGATTCTTGCTGAATCTATCTGTTCAGTCAATCGCAAACAGCTCCATTTTAGATGTTTATGTTTTTGCTGCATTCAAACAGAGCTCTGACGCTGCCCTTCACTCTTTTGCAGTAACTCTCAGCACCAGTGACATCACATGAATGCCCTCTATATCTACTCCAGTTTTTTCTACACTTATTAGACCAATATCCATAGGTCAACCATTCTTTACCATTCAGACATACATTGTTCCCTTCACTTGGTTCTCTGAGCTTTTCTCAGTTTATATAAACACAGACAGAAACAAAGAATCAATCAATCAATCAATCAGTAATTTAATCAGTGAACAGCATTCTCCTTTAGGAATAAAGTCACTCCCAACCTGACCTTTAATCATTTTGTATAATTAATACCTCCCTACCTCCTCCCATACACACACACACACACACACTCACTCACACTCACACACACAGAAGCACAGCAGTTTGTTAGCTCTAATAGAACACTTCAGGCCAGTGTCATAATCACATTGAGCTCTAACACAATGATCAGCTCTTGTTTGTTCCGGAGCTGAAGTGTGTGCTGAGAGGCCTGGGTCTCTGTGGCTCTGTGAGTTCCAGATAACTCCAGCACTCCAGGTTTTGTTCTGGATCTTTGCTTTGACAAGGGCTAACACAATACTAGGTGCTTTGATACAAATTGATCCTGTGTTAGATATGATTTTATAGAAAAGCAGCCTGACCCCCGGTAACACCCACCTTGGTTTTATCATCAGGAGATTGAGAGGCTTCACTCTCCCTCAGTGCTGGTCAATGTAGGCAAACTTTCAGCCAGCGCTACAGCATTATGCTCTGTTCCATTTGAAATCGAATGTCAGAATTTCCGAGTCATAGGTAGGAAATTTGGTAACACTTTCTATGAAGCCTGTACTTAAAAGCTTTATAATGTATATAACTCTTTATAACTAGGAAATAATGCTTTGTAAGCGTACATTTAAACTTCAATAATGCCACATTAGGCTCTTGTAATGAGTTATATTTGATTATGTTTTAAATTCCTGTATTTATTAACACAAGTGTCACTAAAAATTATAATGCCTTTCAAATGGATAATGACCTGTGCACAGTTCTAAATCACCTCTAATGCATATTAAAAGCATTTTAAATGTTCCTAATTTTTTTTAACAATATATATAACAATGTAAACTGTAAATCTCTTTATTTGTAGTATTCAGTGATGGAATTTTAAAATGTACAATGTGTTTATAATTGTTAATCCGTATTGTTGACATTTTACAATTATGCACCAGTCAGTATCCATTAAAAAGGCATTATAATGAATAGTGACACAATAGTGAAAAAATTATTAATTATAGCTCATGAGTCTTATGAGGCATTATTAGAGTTTATAAGTATGCTTACAGAGCATTATTACAGAGCTACAAAGAGTTATAACCACATTTATAAAGGCTTATATTTATGGGCTTCGTAGAAAATGTTACCAGAAATTTTAATTGGAATGCCCCCAGAATTCCTACTTGGAAAGGAATCCATGATGGCGGCCCCCATATCAACACTGTATAAAAGCAGCATTAGTTTATTAGCTCTGTCTCTCTCACACACACACTATGGTCAGACTGCTTTATGTGGATGTGTTTTTTTGGTGTTTGGACACATAAAATATTGCATAATATGCTAATATCAACTAGAATGCTAACCTGGAACCAGCTAACAATTATACCCTAGGGCACAGTGCTTCATGAATGTTCAACTGGAACACAGTCAGCTTGGTTGTTACATATTTCTCAGCTCCCACATCTGATTACAAGGTAAATGGAACACAGCATTAGCTTCAGTTGAAAAACCTGTGGTGGCTGTCTTCACCCTCCTAGCTTGGTAGCATTGTGTGATAGTGGGGAGACCTAGTATCCATTTCACTACCTGTAAAGTGAGGACTGCAGTATTATTACACTAATGCCATTTCCTTTGTAAAATTCAATCTGTCCCTGTCTCTTTCTCGATACAAGTGTCAGTTGAGACTCTGTTTCCATTATAGGCAATGTTCCCAGCATAGGCAATGTCAACAGTTTCGCCAAGACATTCATCACAAACAAAAATTTAAGGAGTATACACACACATTCACATTGGGCTATACACAATGATCAAAAGTTTATGGATGATTACTGAGCCTATTTTTCTGAAGTGAAAATTATTAATTAAGAGCTTATCACAGAAACCTTTTTGTAATAAACCACTGAACAGTGTTTCATCTCTCCAGAGAATATTTCATAGCCCAATGCTGAGGAGCTGTATACATCTTTAGTTTACAACCAGCATTGCACATGGAGACTTGTACTTTCCAATTTCATATCAAGGCCAAAGAGGTTACACAAGCTGTGTGACTGACAATTGGATGTCCATGTCCAAATTTGGTCCACAGTTATGTAGCTGAATTCACTGATTATAAGAACAAACATTTGGACGTATAGCGTGTGTTAACAACATGCGGAAAAAAACAATAGTTCAAGTGGTAATTGTGGACAGAGTAAATAACTACTTTCCAAAGATGATTCATTGTTGTTTTGTAAATAACCCTTGGTTTTATTCCGCTGTGTGTTGCAGGCTCCGAGGATGGGAACGTTGATGGGAGTGTATCTGCCCTGTCTGCAGAACATTCTAGGCGTGATTCTGTTTCTGAGGATGACCTGGATGGTGGGCATTGGAGGAGTCATTGAGGCCTTCGTCATCGTCCTCATGTGCTGCTCCACTGTGAGTTGGTCACACGGACAAACACATACAGACTCATAGTCTACATGCATGAAATGCTGCTTTACAGTTATTGTTTATGGTTATTAGATCGAACAAGGGTTGAATGTAATGAAGGTATTGCCAAGCTATTTGGGGTTAAGTTCTTTATAGAATGGAAAATGGCCTGAGAACCAAATTCCATATTCCATGTGTCCATATTAATTTTGTGATCCAACATCTAGAGTCCCAGAGGTCACTGATCAACACCAGAGAAGATCCATGGTTTCAAAATATAGCATTGCAGTGTTTTTTTTTTTTTTGGGGGGGGGGGTTCATCTTTTGAGCAATTTGGATGTCCTTTTCTTCAGGTGACATCCCAGCAGTGCACATTTGGCAGCTGTTCAGAGAGTTCGGGTTCCTGAAAGTCTGGGCTGAATGCTGGAACAATGAAGCGCCGCAGCAGAGTCGAGATCAGTGCAATTTGAGGAGAAATTTGCACTTATCTAAGGCTTCTTATTGTAATGTGCCGTATCGTGCTCTGAGAACTCAGAGAGTGTTCCGAGACTGGAAATGTAATTTCACCCCAGGAACTGAACCATGATTTTAATCTTGCGTCAGGCACTACCTCATGTTTCTGTAAGAAGCTGTTTAGGAGGTGCACTAGTCACGATTCTGCATAATGTCAGCTGATCACGTGAGAAACAGGTCATTAGATGCTCTTCAGATGCTTCTGATGAGCTTGTGTGGGATCCGGTTGAAACCGGTTTAAGGTATTTGCATGCTTTGTGGACTGTGTTGCTAAACAGGGGGTCTCTGTCTTGGGAACCCTGTAGGTATATTTGTGCCCTTCCTGCTTTAACCTCACTAGACTGGTCTATTATGATAAGATTTTGTTATTGCCAGTGAAAACTGCTAACTCATCCTATATGATGTGCATATTTTAGACTTCTAAACCTTCTGTGTATTACAGGTGAATATCAGCTCGTACATTATCCCATCCCACCTAGTGTAGGTGTAACTACGTTGCACTAATGAGTGTATGTTGCTGGGAACCAGTCATTTATGTAGAAATACATTACATGGTATTGTCTGACTGATATTCACAGTCTCATTCTTCGACCTCTGGTGTTCTGACTTTAATAATCCAGATATTTCACCTTTTTTCATGTAAAGTTATATTTAAACAACAGCTGTGCAGATGAACTCAGCAGAAAGTCAGTAATGGTCAGATGTGTCCATATATTTGTTCCATTAAAGGGGTATATGACATTCATTTTAGTATTTTAATATATAGAGTAAAAAATGAAAGGCTCATGGTGATGATAAATTACCTTAACAACTGCCATAACACATTTCGGTTCGAGGGTCTAGTACATCACTGTAATGTTGAGTGGAGCTCTGCTGAAACCAATGAATGGCGTTTAAGCTGAAGTGATGTAAATATATGAACATCTAAGCAAAGTGTTTCCCAATTCTACGCTTCAGCTCCCTAACACTTGGACTCTTGGACTCTTGCGCCCCTTGTGCTCACACTTCAACCACATCATTAAACCATGCCATGAAAGTGCAGACTTTATGGAAAGTTTTAGGGATTAGATTATGTTTATACTATATTTACAGCACTGGGCCAATGCTCTTATCCAGAGAAATATGCCCAAGGACTCTTGTTTGTGATGTGGGAGCCCAAGCAGGGACTCAAACCCTAGTCTGCCATGTGGAGTGCGCTAAGTAAGCTGTACCAGTGACTATGTCTCAGCTTGTGTGCTTGTTAACATGTGATTTGTATGTTTGTTTGTGAGAACCCTATGTTCTCCAGTGCAAGAGGAAGAGCTATTTTTAACCATAGCTTTGAAATGTGCTGTATAGCAGACTGAGTCATGCCTAGATATACCCCCCCACACACACACTTCTCTCTCTTCCTCTCTCTCTCTCTCCAGCCCACGTAACATTAACTGCTCTGTCACTCACACGTGTAGCCACAGATTCAGTCTGTCTGAATAAAAGATGCACCACCACTGCTGAAAGTCCTACACACTGACTTTTAATCTCCTTACAGAAACGTTACACTAAGACCACCAAGAGAATACGTCTCAGAGCCCCACACTCTTTCCTGGAGCGAATGTAAGTGGCCGTAAGCCTGAAAGTTAAACCTTAGCTAGCTGAGCTGGTGCAACCAAGCAGAGACTTTACACAGCAGCTCTCCACATGCACATCCATAGACCTGCGCTTTGCATTTAGGGTGCGTCCCAATGCTTTTAAAGCCAGCGCAACTCTCTAAAAGCCCATCTCCACTGGCCTTCCTTATGGTCAGCAAGCAGCTAAACATAGACAGAGCTGCTGGGTCACTGCACAAATGTTCACATATGACTAATGTTTGTTAACAGGCTACCGATCCAAAGCGGGGTCGGGTTTTCTTACGTTCTCGCACTCTATGTCAATGGAGCTCTGTCTGACATTTTGGTTGTATGAAATGTGCTCTGGTTGAGGCCCACTAAACATATTCATGTTTTTTTCATCTATCTTTCATCCATTGTGTTAAACAGAGAGAATTGGTTACTGTATAAGACTCATATATGTAAATTGCCTCTGTTATGATTTGCTGTTTTATACAACATTTAATTCAGATAGCACTCTGAGATGAAATTTCCCTTATAGCATCAATAAGGCAGTTATAATATATATTTTTTTGTAGTTTAGCATGCACACGGCCTAGTTTTGAAAGTGTATCTATGTCTAGATACTAGGCGAGAAACATAGGTCCTGTTATATAAGCACTTTTATCAAGCCTGCTTTGTTATTCATGAGCGCTAAATATGTTTTTCTGCAGAATTGTTAAATAGTGAATGCTCCATTTCAATTGATTTCAAATAGAAACATTAGGAAAATATCATGTCCACAAGCTTGGCACCCCTCTGCATTGTTAAACAATCTGGGCCTGCCGCAAAGAATAGAACATAACAAAAGATGATTTGTAGCTGGACTATGCCAAGTTTCTAATCAGGAGGCGAGAATGGAGCCCATTTCATTTTCATTCTCTTTTGAAGACTATTCTCAGCAGCGTGTTGTTTATTTTGGTGTGTCTAATTTAAACAGGGCAATTTGTGCCAGGATGTTCCCATTTTTGTCCTGGGGGAAGCGGAAGAGGCTTCAACATTAATGGCAGTCTCTTCTTCGTGCAGTAGAATGCAAAATAGCATTTCATTGGACAAATCAGTGCAAGTGTCTGCTAAGAATTGTTTATCAGATCATTATTATAGATATCTATTCCAAAATAGTTGGGATTAACCATAAACCTTACCCCAAACCTAATCCTAAACTTAAGTGTAAACTCAAAATTTAGAAACAGCAGTATTTTGTGGTTTGTTTGTTTGCCTTTTTAAGGCACATAACACTTATTCTAATCCTAAATAATACTAATACTAAAAAAGCTTATTCCAGTTTTTTGTATAGCACTGTCGCTAATAGATCACTGTTTCTGTAGCTCTGCCTCAAGTATCTGAGTGTATTTTTGGAACAGCGCCACCAGTGGACAGGAGCTCAATAATAATAATAATAAACTATTAATCCTAATTAATCATAAAGTACAAAAGTTATCAATATCTGTTATCAATGTCAATATCTTTGTATTCTGGTTTTATTTGCATTACAAACATTGTTCGAAAGAGCAGCACGGTGGCGCAGCAGGTAGTGTCACAATCGCATAGCTCCAGGGACCCGCTACGGGTGACTCTCTGTGAGGAGTTTGGTGTGTTCTCCCATGTGGGTTTCCTCTGGGTGCTCCGGTTTCCCCCCAAGGTCCAAAAACACACATTGGTAGGTGGATTGCCGACTCAAAGTGTCACGAGTTGTGAAGGACTGGCGCCCCCTCCAGGGTGTGTTCTCGCCTTGCACCTAATGATTCTGAGTAGGCACAAGACCCACTGCGACTCTGAATTGGATAAGCGCTTACAGACAACGGATGAATGAACTAATATTGTTAGAATATTTTTAAAGCCGGGTTTGCTCAAGCTACAGACAGCTCCACTAAATCTGTTCTAATGATATAACACAGATAATTAAAATGGTCAGGACATTATTGAAACAAAACAGCACATTAATAATGAAACACACACAGAGAAATTAAAAATCAATTAAAGAATAGACTTGTGCACAGATGCTTTTAGTAATGGTCAGGCTTTATGGATTTTTCCTCTAGGTTGTGCTTACCCAGAAAGCTCTGCGGGGTGTGGGCTTTGTTGGGCTTTAAGAGGCTGTTTAAGAGTCTGGCTGTGTTCTGCAGGCTCTTTTCTCCAGATGCCCGCTGCCTGCCAACTGCCCACATCAAGACCTGAGCAAAATGACTCCATCCCTGAGGAGCCCAGTGTGGTCAGATTCAATAATGTCTGTTTTAGGTCTATAGAAAGCCTTTTTCCCTCTCTCTCTCTCTCTCTCTCTCTCTCTCTCTCTCTCTCTCTCTCTCTCTCTCTCTCTCTCTCTCTCTCTCTCTCTCTCTATTGTTAAAGAGAGAGAGAGAGAGGTTGCCTTGGTGGGTGCACTTCACTTGTATATTTCTGTATTTCTGCTCCACAACTAGCTCATGTTCTCTTCTTTTTATTTATTTAAATATTTCAGTTATCATCTTTATTCAGTTTAAAGATGATCTGATTATTTATTACATCGTTATACACTTACAGGTGAAGGAAATGAACAATGAACAATCCAATAATATCATGTTCTCCCTTACCTTTCCACCACTTTCATCAGCTGACTACTGTGTTACTCTGAAACTGTGTTTTTACCAAGTGGAATGTCCTGGTGCTGAAGGAAAATGTGTTATTTATCTCTCAGCCTCACCGACTTTGAAGCATAGATGCCTGCATCTACAAGTAGGGGACTTGCAAGAAGCAGCTGTCTGCAGAAGAGAATACATCAGAAACGCAGGGCATGTGTGCTCCAGGACTAGAACTGGAAAAACACGACTCTGAGGCTTCTAAAAGCATCTTCTCATTACGTCATAAAATTACAATATCATAATAACCTTATACATGGATTTGGATGACAGAAACTGTGCTTCATTTTTCATCCCTGTCTCAGAAAGTGAATGCACACATTTACATAAATGTTGAAGCTATAAATGTTTGTAATGTCACTCCTCTTCTGACAGCTGGTGTATAATTAGCTCTGTTTGAATCTGTACTGGTTCTGTTACAGCAGAGTGCGGTTTGGGTTTGGTCTTGCCTCAGTGCCCCCACAGAGCCAATCAGTTGTTTGATGCACAAGCCTGTGGATGTGCGCTGTGCATAAGCCCAGTCCCAAATGACACCCTAAGCCTTGCAGCTATCTTTAAAGTCCACACTTTAGAGAACACAACATCACTCAGACCTGTAGGACCAGTAATTTCAGGTGTGCTTGGTTGAAGCGCCTGCATTTGTGTCAGCCTCATGGGCTACACAGGCTTTGCAAGTATCCCAAAAAATTAAAATTGATGATGATTTGTTGGTTTCATGAGATAATTTACATATAAACTGGAGTGTAATGATGAATAATGACAAGTTAAAGGTGTAGTTCATGACTGTAACCAAAAAACACATTTTATAAAATTCAGAAGTTGTTTCCTCACCATTTGCTGCCCTCTAGTCTGTTTGCTGGAAACCAAAAAACAAACTGGCTCAGTCCGGTATACTAGGCTTCCTCTCTCTCTCTGCTCATGGCAGAGGCATCTGGTGTTGTTTTAGACAATGGAGAGGACTCCAAACATTGAAAAGCATGAACATAAATGAGGACATTGCTCTATAGCTGGTCCATAAGTGGGTAATATTGATTTATTTTTGTTGTTTCGGAGCACTCACAATGGAAATATCTAGAAAATTGAGAGAGACTAACGCTTTACTAAAAGTGCTACAAAACTAACAACTCGTGTTACAAACAAGTCTCAATGGTAATTCAAATTTACAGAAAAGTTCAAATTTAGTCATGTCCAAACAGTGGTTATTTCCGTTTTGTTAAACATTTTGTTCCACTTTAAAAGGCGCAGAGCTTACAGCTGCATACCGAATAATCGTAGGTGGTCCCTTTAAATCTATAAACAGTTGCCTTCTTACCCACATGTGAATATCTTTCATGTACAAACCGGATTCCAAAAAAGTTGGGACACTAAACAAATTGTGAAGAAAAACTGAATGCAATGATGTGGAGTTGCCAACATCTAATATTATATTCAGAATAGAACACAAATCACAGATCAAAAGTTTAAACTGGACTGCAGCCTGGCTATTTCAGTACCTGGATCCTTCTCCTACGTAGCCATGATGTTGTGATTGCTGCAGAATGTGGTCTGGCATTATCTTGTTGAAAAATGCATCTCCCTGAAAGAGATGACGTCTAGATGGGAGCATATGTTGCGCGCTAGAACCTGAACATAGTTCTCTGCATTAATGGTGCCTTTCCAGACATGCAAGCTACCCATGCCACAAGCACTCATGCAACCCCATACCATCATCGATGCAGGCTTCTGAACGGTGCATTGATAACAACTTGGGTTATCCTTGTCCTCTCTGGTCCGAATGACTTGGCGTCCCAGTGTTCCATAAAGAACTTCAAATCGTGACTCATCTGACCACAGAACAGTCTTTCATTTTGCCACACTCCATTTTAAAAGACCCCTGGCCCAGTGCAAATGTCTGAGCTTGTGGAGCTTGCTTAGAAATGGCTTCCTCTTTGCACTGTATAGTTTCAGCTGGCAACGGCGGATGGCACGATGAATTGTGTTCACTGACCATGCTTTCTGGAAGCAATCCTGAGCCCACTCTGTTATTTCCTTGACAGTGGCATTCCTGTTTGAGGTGCAGTGACGTTTAAGGGCCTGTAGATCACGAGCATCCAGTAGAGTTTTACGGCCTTGACCCTTACGCACAGCAATTGTTCCAGATTCTCTGAATCTTTTGATGATGTTATGCACGGTTGATGATAATAACTTAAAAGTCTTTGCTATTTCACGCTGGGTAACACCATTCTGGTATTGCTGCACTATCTTTCTGTGCAACAATGGTGGAATTGGTGATCCTCTTACCATCTTGGCTTCAGAGAGACACTGACACTCTGAGAAGCTCTTTTTATACCCAATCATGTTGTCAATTGACCTAATTAGTGTTAATTGGTCTTCCAGCTGTTCGTTATATGCTCAATTTCCTTTTTCCAGCCACTTATTGCTAGTTGTCCCAACTTTTTTGGGATTTGTTGACACTGTGAAATTTTGAAGCAACATATTTTTCCTTTAAAATGTTACATTTACTCAGATTAAACTTTTGATCTGTCATCTATGTTCTATTACGAGTAAAATATTGACATTTGCCATCTCCACATCATTGCATTCAGTTTTTAATTACAATTTGTTTAGTGTCCCAACTTTTTTGGAATCCGGTTTGTAGGTCAGACAGCTGTAAACAGATGTGTTCTCCTGCTTGGTCCTCCTGGTTTATATCTCAAAGAATTTTGGGTACGTTACTACTCCTGTGTCCAGCTCACTGCGGTCCTCATTAGCTGCAGTGGGGGCACATAAAGGAAACATGCATTATGTGCATTAACTTGCATTAACCCATTCATGGCAAGGAACACATGCATACTGGTGACTAGGGACAGTGAGCGCACACACACACACACACTTTAGCCATGAATGTTGAGGGAGGATAAATCACTCTTCCTCCTTCCAGCCCATTGCAATGTATATATGATTATGGGCATCTTTGCAGAAGTATAAATCAACCTGAGTCTGTCATCTTCTGCTGACACCAGTCCAGAGCATTGTGAGCACCTCATCATCTCCTGTCTGTCTGTATGCACGCCTTTAAATGTGTGTGTGTGTGCGTGTGTGTGTGTGTGTGTGTGTGTGTGTGTGTGTGTGTGTGTGTGTGTGTGTGTAGGACTTTGCATCAGAAGCAGTTAGGCTGCATTTGCATCATCTGGAAGCTGAGAGCACATGGACAGGCAGCTGAGCTCTCCTCGTAGCATGTCTCTCATAGCAACAGATGGAAAAGCAGAGAGATCTCAGATCTTTTATAGAAGACAGGGTGAAACATCTCAGTCACATGATTCAGCCTTGCTCAGACATTATTAATGAACCAAACAATTACCAGACACTAATAATTCTCTTTTTTCATCAATGCACTAGTGGGAATGGAAATGATGTGACTGCTGAGGCTGACGCATTCTACCAGAAAACTCAGCTTCCTCTGAAGGCCTGATACATTATGAACCCTTTAATTGAAAGCAAAAAGTCTTTTTCCATTTCTTCTACGGTTCTCTGTTAATAAGGTGATGTGTCACTGATTGTGTGTGTATTTGATATGCAGAGTGTGGTCGAACAAAACCAAACACTTTCATTCATTCATTGTCTGTAACCACTTATCCAGTTCAGGGTCGTGGTGTGTCTGGAGCCTACCCAGAATCGTTGGGCGCAAGGCAGGAATACACCCTGGAATACACACACCTACGGACTCTTTTGAGTCACCAATCCACCTACCAATGTGTGTTTTTGGACCGTGGGAGGAAACCGGAGCACCCGGAGGAAACCCATATGGACACAGGGAGAACACACCACACACCTCACAGACAGTCACCCGGAGGAAACCCATATGGACACAGGGAGAACACACCACACTCCTCACAGACAGTCACTGTTAGGAGCGGGACTTGAACCCACAACCTCCAGGTCCCTGGAGCTGTGTGACTGTGACACTAGCTGCTGCACCACCATGCCGCCCTCAACCAAACACTTGTCAGAGTTAAAAAAAAAACAGGTATTAGCTCTTATTGCACAGAATGCTGTCTGAATAAGCTGCACTTATCTCAGTACCTCCAGCAATATACATAACCTCATGTATCATTTCGACAATAAAAGGAGACATAATTTATGTTTCTGCTCTGATTTAGTTCTCTCACTGTTTTTTTTATTTATTTCTCTGTGAATATGCACACACCATGACTCCTCTACCAAAACACCCCAGACTATACTGAAGTGTATCCTTGTTAACTGGGGGAACATATAATGAAAGTATTCTCCACTGCGCTATATGAAACAGTGACTTGTCTGAATATGATGGATAAAATGACTGTAAAAGACATGCTTAGGTAAGTTTAACAGCATTCCCTCATTCTTTAACACTGCTAGTGTTAGTTAAACTAGCTGGCCTAGGTGTTAAGATGAAGTAAAGATATCCAGCAAAGTGCTCAAATCTGCCAAGTAAACAGCATCACAGTACAAGCCAAAAGAAACAGAAAAGCTTCTAGCCTCAGGATTGCCAACCAAATAGTCAAAAAAAGGAATATATATGAGTATTTCTGTAAATAATATTAATATGGGGTGGCGTGGTGGTGCAGCAGGTAGTGTCATAGTCACACAGCTCCAGGGACCAGGAGGGTGTGGGTTCACACTCTCTGTGAGGAGTGTGGTGTGTTCTCCCTGTGTCCGCGTGGGTTTCCTCCGGGTGCTCCGGTTTCCTCCCACGGTCCAAAAACAGATGTTGGTAGGTGGATTGGCGACTCAACAGCGTCCAAAAGTACAAATATGTGAGTACGAGGACTGGCGCCTCCTCCAGGGTGTGTTCCTGCCTTGCGCCCAGAGATTCCATGTAGGCTCCGGACCCACCGTGATCCTGAACTGTATAAGCGCTTACAGGCAACGAATGAGTGAATATTAATATGTGAAAATGTTTATTTTTGTACACTTTCCGAATCAAATTTCTTGGGTCCCATGTGGTGTTTGGGGACATTGGAGTGGGGGTGGTTTTCTTAACGTTACAGAAAATATACACAATGGTATGTGAACTGAATAACAATGTGAAGCACATAAAAAGGCAACAGGGGATTATTTTATTCACTGACACAGGACATGGCAGCACACAGAAAGCTCAATTTCCAAATGCTGATCCATTTTGCTGTGACCTCGGTGGACACGCGCATGGACAAACTCCTGTGAGGAAGATTTTAATGAGAGGCAAAGGTTCTAAATATATCGCTGACAAGATGCTGGGTGAGATAATGGCACAGTGATTGGAGACATGGAGATGGAAAAGGAAATGAGGTTGCTGCTTTACTCTCTTTAGGCTTTCTAAGGCACGCCCGTGGATGTGGAACCCAAATGTACACAGCCATCACTTTTTCTGTGAGTGCTGAGAAATGTTATGATCTGTTTAACATGTAATAGCAGGCACTCAGTGACTACTCTGCCTTCGAACAGGGCTTTTCACGTTTTCCGTGTTTATTTGTTCGGCTGCTTCTCTTTGCAATTACAGAGCAGAAGTGACTCCATCATCTCGGTCCCCTTTGGCTCTAGATTGAATTCTGTTTCTGATGTGTCATATGATTGTGTAAACATGCATTCGCCGCGGGCCCGATCTGCCTGATGCTCTGTTGCTAAGTAACAACCAAGCAGCACACACCTTGGATTAGTGGAGGGAGCCTCGAGTGTGTGCACAGAGTTTGATTTGTGGAGTTTATGAACATGGCACGCTGTATGCATGGACAGAGGGGGCTGCTGGTGGTCAGTCTGTGGAGGAAACCATCATCACTGAAGCTCAGTTTAGACTGTGGGACATATTTCAGGGTTTTGATGTGGACAGTGTCCTCTGTACACTTGTGGATGTTCTGTTCTGCCTCTGAAAATGCTCTGCCGTTACTAATGCTGCAATATCATCAGCTCCCTATTAGAAACAGATGGTGTGATTGGCAGATTTTAGGAACCAGATGCTAAAGCCAAATTCCCCGGCCAATCACAGGCTATATTTGTCATGTTATTAGCATATGGGTTGATGTGATGATCATAAGTGTGGAATTTGATGCATTACAGAGGGCACATGTTAGGTATAACGGGGTAGCGAAGGAGGACAAGTACTCACTTGGGTCCTGGTCAGGTCTTCATTAGATAAATCACGTAAACAATGAGCAACTTATCACAGCTCGTTCGAGAGAAAGACAGAGAGACCTGTGCCCATTATGGCTGATTACAGACTAATACACCCTGCACTAGGCACTACACACACACTGTCAATTAATTCCATATACGGAGACTAATCTACAAAAGGAGCCCAGTTTGAATTCAATTTCTAAAATCATCTCAATTATTGCATACTGTAGTAGTTCCACGCAGATGGTTTTTAGAAAGATTAGGTACAGAGGAGTCAGTCTGACAGGGGTCTGGGGGCTCCTGGCTTCGATTCTCACCTCTAGTCACTGTGAGAATTTTGTGTATGTTCTCCCTGTGTGTGTGTGTGTGTGTGTGGAGGGGCGGGGGGTGCTCTGGTTTTTGCGTCACAGTCCCCAGTTTCCTTAGCTGTTAGTGTGTGAAACTATCCACAGGTGTGAGTGTGAGTGACAGGGTGAATGTGTGAAATTGTCCACAGGTGTGAAACCAGAAGCTGGATTGTCTACATCATGAAACCTAGCCATTTAATCTGCTATGTTACAGAGCTCTGTTCAGTAACTTTGGTTGGGATTAAGTGGCATTTGTGGTTCAGAATTAATCACACAACATCAGTATGCTGCTCAATTATGGAGATGTGTTTGAAAACAAGCAAATCCTCACGGAAATGTTCTGTTGTAAAGCCTACCCAGAATGATAATAGCAGTTACTCTAGGAAATGCTACATAAGTTCCTCACAAGACATGAAATTGTTACTGGTCTCACTGTAAACCAAGGTCAGATTCCTGATGGTTAGTGTTCGTATTTCAATTTAAATTACTACAATTCCTGTGGTTTGAATAACTCACGTAAGTTATAGTGTCTACCAACGTTAGGAGCAGCCTCCTAGTGACTGCAGCGTCACGCCGCACATACCATGGGATTGATTTGTGTTGAGGGAAACATGGAACAGTGACAGAGAGCCACAGAGTGGTACCCAATCTCACCACACTGTCTTTATTTAACTCCCCAAGGACCCAGGGGAGGTGAAATCAGGATGGGGAGGTGAGATTGGGGACCACACTGGAGCTCCAGAAGACAGAGGGATAATGTGATAACTGGCGCTGATTTCCTTGTAAACATGTGCGTGGTTGTAATGTGCGTTTATTTTAACAGCAAAACAGGATGCCACCTTTTCCTCCTTAAATCATACAGCGAGCCGCTCCGCCTTAAAGAACGCTATAAATATATTCAAGTGTTTTTTTACCACTTGAAATTTTGAAGATGCTCTTTCTAACTGAAACAAAGCTTCGTAACACCCTGCAGACAACATTAAGGTCCAAGCAAATGCATTTCCCTTTGAATCTATTTGAAATAAAAATGCCTGTTAAAAAGGAACTGCAATTTTGTCTATGCAGCTATTTCTTTTTCATTCAGATTTCATATCTACTCCTCACTAATGCCCTTGATCTTAGGAGAAACACGATAAGAAGGTGTGAGATGTTCAGACATGTTATCCCTTGTGTTACTGCTACTTATACCACTAGGCTCGTGTTATACTGCTGTGTATTGAATGCCACTTCTCTCTGTCTCTGACATAGAAACCCAAACAGTCTTGTCTCTGTCTGTCTCACACACTCCCCCTCCATCACTCACTCTCTCTCTCTGTCTCCCTCCCTCCCTACAGTGCAGAGGTGGAGAGGGACTGTGTGAAGTGTACTGAGCTGAGACTTAATGCTTCTGTGTCCCGGTTCTCACCTCATGCTCCCCAGCCCCATCAGTCTCCTGAACATTTCCACTCACCACGTCCTACACTCAGAGTAGTCAGTGTCCCAGGACAGACAAAGGTTTTCCTCTGCTGCTGTCACAGCTCCTGGTGCATTCTGGGCAAATTCACATAGTCAAACCAGCAATGTAGACCTACAACCTGAGTGTTTCTAATAAAGTTGCCAGCAAAAAATACTGAAGCATATGTCCATTTTCTCTAATCAAGTGCATTTCTCCTTCTCCCTGTGTCCAGACCATGCTGACTGCAATCTCGATGAGTGCCATTGCCACCAATGGAGTAGTGCCAGGTAAGAGACGCCCTCATTCTCCTAAAACCATTTAGCGCAACCATCTAAAGCCCCGTAGCCTTGGCAACCTCAACTCTCGCTGAAGTCCAGACAACATTACTCTCAAGGCTATATTTATGCATTCACGATCCTATCATTGAGCCCTTTTCTAATCACAGCCTCAGCCTCACCTCCTGATTGGAGGAGAGCAAGAGTGAGGGCAAATTGCCAGCTTCAGTTCCTCTCTCATTGTTGATCACCAATAGGCCGCTATTATTCCCCTCGTACTTGCATCCATGTGAATGGACCCTCACTGGGTCTCCACAACAGAAATTGCAGTTGTAATTGTGGGCCAGTGTCGTAGTTGCACCAAGACACTTGTAGTATTTTTGAGGAGGGAAATGTCCTCAACAGTACAGCTCATTTCACTCCATGTTTGTGTGTGTTTTGGCACTTTTTCACTGCCTGATACCTGTACAGCCTTATTCAACTCTATTCAACTCTTTGCCTTTCCATTAGGCTAATTTGGTTACCCGTTACCTGATACTCCTTTAGTGCCTGCTCGAGCTGAGTATAGGGCAAAACTGTGATATGTAAACATTGCAGAGGACTTGTCACTTTACAGCACAAAATGCAGACATCAAGCACAGATTTGCCATCTGTAAAAATCAAGATACAGTAGAGACTTTTTTACCTGACAATGGCAGCGTGTAAAAGGATGCTGTGGTCTTTTGAAAAGGTACAAATGTTACTTGGGTTGGTGCCCAATAAAAGATTCCGACAAGAGCTGTGGTGGAAAGCAAAGCAGGTAGAGCCGAATAGTTTCATGTAGAGTAGAGTAGGTACCATGCAATAGAAAAATACTGTGAATGGGCAGAATGACCTGACATGCATCATTTATACATTTTTGATTATACAGTACCAGTCTAATGTTGGGACACGCCCACTCAGGGAGGGTTTCCCTTGTTTTGGGCCATTTTCCACATATTGTGTATTCCACATAGTGTTAATTATTTTCTACATTGTGAATGAATACGGAAGACATTAAAACTATGAAGGAACACATATGTAGTAAACAAAAATGTGTTAAACAAACCAGAATATGTTTTATACTTTAGATACTTCAATGTAGCCACCTTTTTCTTTGATGACAGCTTTGCGCACTCTTGCCATTCTCTCAGTCAGCTTCATGAGGTCGTCACCTGGAATGGTTTTCAGTGAACAGCTGTGGCCTCATCAAGAGTTAATTTGTAGAACTTCTCGCCTTTTTAATGTGTTTGAGGCCATAACTTGGGTTGTGCAGAGGTAGGGGCTGGTACACAGTGCTGTACAGTGACTATCCCTATCCACCAATGACTAATGAGATGATGTGTCCAAACTTTTGACTGGTACAGTAATTCTAAAGGTTTACATATTTTCACTCCCACAATAAGAATCAAGTAGTTTTATACTCCATAGAGTATAAAAGGTTTAGTACAGAATGTCTGCCAATAGGTGTCAGTATATCGGCTGTTTAATAAAAAGAAGAATCACTGGAGGAAATGACTGATTGCTGTTTTAATATGTATTTATCAAGTGTCAACACATGGTAATCCAAACGGTGTGTTTTTAACAGCTGGCGGCTCCTACTACATGATCTCTCGCTCTCTCGGCCCGGAGTTTGGTGGAGCTGTGGGGATCTGTTTTTACCTGGGAACCACCTTTGCTGGGGCCATGTATATCCTGGGCTGTATCGAAATCTTACTGGTGAGAGAACACTGACCGCTGCTGGTGCTTTCAGTTATCTCTGAGTTCTTTTCAGTGCTCTCTCTCTCTCTCTCTCTCTCTCTCTCTCTCTCTCTCTCTCTCTCTCTCTCTCTCTCTCTCTCTCTCCCATTTTATCTATTTTTTGCCTTATCGTTCCCCTCTCCCTCATTCTCTTGCCCCTTATTTATGTTCTCCTCTCTGTGCCTTTTCATACATCTATCTGCTCCATTTGACTCTCTTCATCTTTCTTTGTCTCTTCTCTTCACTCTTCCCCTTCTCTTTCTCTCTGCCCCTCAAGTCCTAATTTGTATTATCTCTCTCTCTCTCTCTCTCTCTCTCTCTCTCTCTCTCTCTCTCTCTCTCTCTCTTTCGTCCTCTTCATGAAAGAGTAATTATGTGGATGCTGCATTAGTGAATAGAACACCAAATGGGCTTTTTGAGCCGTAGCATGGTTTTGTATTCAGACACACAGCCAGAACACACATGTTCCACAGAACCCCTCAGAGCCGGCTGGTTTGGATCCAGATTCTGGGCTAATTCTCTCCTCTGGGAGAACAGCAGCTTAGCAGCTGCTGTCAAAAACAAAAACCTCCTGCAGCACTGTTAAACGGGCCCAGTTCAAACAGTGGTTGCGTCTGGGTGGGGTTTTGTCAACATCTGAGGAGCCAGATGATCCACATTCCTAAATGCTGACCCTAAGAAATAAGAAAATCAGGTATCAGTGACTGGGGGTCCAAGAGGATACACCTGTTCTAGGGCTGGCCTCGAATATTCGGATATTCGTTCATTGGGTAGGTATTCATTTTATAATTTTGAGATTCGAATATTCATTTTTTTTGATAAATGTGCTAATAAAGGTAACCCTCCACTCCACATGTATTCAGCCTTTTCAATATTAAAGTCTTGAACAAAGTCTAAAACAGCCTACAGCAACCTACTTACAATGAAGCATGCCAAAGCTACATTTCATTTTGTTAGCTTTACACCTCAAATTAGAACACCTCCAAGAAGCTCTGGTTTATTTGTGTACACTCTGTGCCCGTAGTGGCACCATGTAGCACACAAGTTAGCAAACGACTCAGTGAGCGGAGCCATGCTGGGAGCCAAAGTGCAGCTTTAACTTTACAGTGGATGCTGAGAGCTGATTTTCTGAACAATAGGCCTGGCCTATTTTGTTCCTTGGGTATGTATTTGGATTCTAATTTTGAAATTTGTATATTTCTATCGATAAATGCAACGCTCCACCACATTCATGCTCCAGCAGTAAACACTGCTCTCCTCACTCCACCCGTATTCAGGCTCATCAACATAAAAGACAGTGCAAATTAAGCCTAATCCTCAGTCATATAAAACAGCCTAACCTGCTAAAGCAACACACTTACAACAAAGTGAGACGCCTCCACGCTTCATTTTGTCAGCTTTGTGCCTGAAATTAGAGCACCTCTGCTCAAACTGGTGCCCTTAGTTAGTGAGCTAGTTAGCAGCTTAGCGAGCGAAGCCATACTTTGAGCCACGACAAAGCCTGGAGGGAGGGATATTAAAGCAGGTGTTGGAAGTGGATTTTTTTAATGACAACAGTATATACCCCCACACCCTCCAAGTATTGAAATATTCGCCGAATGTCCTGGCTGAAGCTCCAAATCCCAAAAAATGGTATTTGGGACAGCCCTAAACTGTTCTTGCTCTTTCTCACTCTTTCTGCCCCTCCCTGTCCCTAAATAACTCTGTCCCTGCATAGCCAGTCAGTACAGGGATCTGATTACTGACGTAACAGATGCAGGCTGGGTTTCCAAAAGACTTAGAATTAATAGTATTAGGAATTAACACACCTTCTTTACTATTAATTTTAACAGGACATTTCACAGTGCTAAGAGTTTGGTTTTGTCAAGTACAAGCTAAAAGTTAAACATTTCCACTATAAGCTCAGGGCATCCATCACCATGTGTCCAGGTTCAAACTCACGACCCCCTACAGTCATTTCACCGTCCCAGTCGATTCTCAGAGCATTTCTGAACACACATGTTCCTAAGCACCCCTCAGAGCAGGCTGGTGTGGATCCAGCTCTGGGTTAATTCTGTCCTCTGGGAGAATGCCGGCTTAGCTGCTGCTGTCAAATGAAAATCTCCTGCAGCACAGGCAGACAGGCTTGATTCAAATAGGGGTTTTATGCTGCCATCCAAAGAGACACAAAGACAGCTATTTAAAAGAGTGGAGAACTGAGATTATACTTGAATCGTAACCCTGGGAGATATGATACGATGAATGGGTCACCATGACAACCAGCGGGGCGCGAGTGTGCATGCGTGCATGTGTGCGTTCATGTGCTCATTAAATCATAAAAGCATATTGCTTCTGCAGGAATTAGTTTTCATCAAAGTTCCCGGGGTTAAAGTATAAATGAGTTTAACCAAGTATGTACAATTCAAAGCTGACCGCAGTAAAACTCAGACGGCTAAATTTAGAAGGAGGCCGTAAAGTTGGGCCTGCGACCGTTCAGATACATTAGGAGTGTTTTTAGAAAGGCGTCTAATATGGCTTAATGGTAAGTAATTTGGCCGTTTAATTCCATGCCCGGCTGGTTCAATTAGCAGCAATGGAACAGAACTGAACAGAATTCCATGCTGGTCATTCATCAGAGGAGAACGGCTAGAAGCACGCCTCCTCGCTCTCTAATGCTTTTAGTTCTCTGGAGACTTTCCCCCTCGTCCCTCTCACTTTTCCTGCTGGCTGCACTGCGCCTGGGTACTGCATTCATTAGATTCACTCTCGGCATTTAATATCCAAGCGAATTTTTGACTTCCCGACTCTATTCACTGTTTTCTTATCTCTCTCACTCTGAGCAGCCATCTCTCACTGCACCTGTCTCTCTCCCTCAGATCTATATCGTGCCAAAAGCAGCCATCTTCAAGATGGAAGGTTTGGAGGGTCCTGAAGCGGAGGCGGCCATGTTGAATAACATGCGCGTCTATGGCTCTCTGGTCTTGACCTTTATGGCGATAGTGGTGTTTGTGGGTGTGAAGTATGTCAACAAGCTTGCGTTGGTTTTTCTGGCCTGCGTTATCTCCTCTATCCTAGCCGTCTACGCTGGAGTCATCAAGACCGCCTTTGAGCCTCCCGTGTTCCCGTAAGTGCTAAGACTTCAATGGATTGCTAGCATTATTTTTTTTAAAGCAACACTACATAGTATTTGTACTTTAGAATTACAGCTACAAGAAATCATTTTGATGTTTCGCTGACCTGTAATAGTGATTCTGTCATCAGAAACTGCACTATGTAACTTTTGTAGGAGACTAGGAAACCTCCCCATCTCTTCCCCTGGAACAAAGATACTAAATCTTACCTGGTGTTCCTTTAAGCCCCATTTGAAATAGGTTTAGGTTTTATATGAGAAGGTACTGTAATTTAAGTGACTGTCAATAGGATCTGTGCTTTTAATTCCATATTTGTATTCTGAAAAGTAATAACTCCAAATTAATGCAGGAACCCTGCAGTGACTCTGTAACAGCTGTGCGGCTTGTTGTTGTTGATAATGACAAATAATCAGGATTTGATGTTCTACATTAGTTTATCTAAAATTACCCTATTTTATCCAGTATGGATCAAGCAGTAAAATCTAGAGATGCCCTTATAGCAGATGTCTTCACAGTCATTGGTAACATATGTGACAGGCCAACTTCAGCAGAAAATGTTGTATTTCCAACTAATTGTTCCTTCTCACTTTGGCTTTAATGGTTGTTTTTTTGCCATCCAAGGTACTCTCAAGAGCCAGCAACAGAGTTCAAAAGGCATCAATGCTTTTCGCTTTCACCTTTGTCCTATTATTCACATTTCACATCCACAAGAAACCACAGAGCTGACCATAGCTGGGACAGCTGTAAGCCAACACAGGGCTTTTGTGTTAGTGTTCATATGGAAAAGCACAGTGGTGTCACTCTATATCAAGTCCAGTGATGTAGAAAGTACATACAGAATTTCTGGTAGAGCTAAACTAGTCAGGATAGTGCTTTAGTTCTGTTAAGAAAATGGGTAAACATAGGTTATGTTAAGTACAGGCTAAAAGGCAAGCCCTGATCCAATCTCTTCATAGCGTCCCCTGCTGGTCGTAAGAGAACAGAGGTGATGTGTAATTAGGGGACCATATGCCATAGTGTTTATTATGCTCTCACATAGCTCCTGGGTCCTGGGGTTATGTGCTCTGGGTGACTGTCTTTGAGGAACATGGTGTGTTCTCCCCAAGTCCGCATGGGTTTCCTCCAGATGCTATGATTTCCATAAACACACTGAGGTGTGGTAGGTGGATTGGCTACTCAAAAGTGTCCATAGGTGTGAGTGAATGTGTGATGCTTTGTGATGGACTGGTGCCCCGTCCAGGCACCCAGTGATTCCAAGTAGACTCCGGACCCACTGCAATTCTGACGTGGATAACCAGTTACAGACAATGAATGAATGGTTATTTGCTACTTTTTACAACTCACAACTTGTTTTGAAGTCCCTGAATTAATCAGTTTATGTTCCATATAGTGGAGCCACCACCTGGGGGATGCCATGTTTATTTTAAATACAGACTCTCTGAAACATCCAGACCTCTAGGTGTCAATGTTACTGTTTCATAATGTGCAGGAGAATCAATAGAAAAAAATAACTGATTAATGTCCTGATATATTGCCCCTTCAAGGTAGTCCAATCAAAGTAATCTATTCCCAATGTCCACAGCGTGTGTTTACTGGGAAACCGGACTCTGGTGTGGAAGGGCTTCGATGTGTGTGCCAAAATGATAGAGAGGGACAATGCAACGGTCACCACCAAACTCTGGAAGCTCTTCTGTGACTCGGAGTTCCTCAATGCCACCTGCGACCCCTACTTCACAAACAACAACGTGACGGAGATGCAGGGCATCCCTGGTGTCACCAGCGGGATACTGAAAGGTGATTTACAAGAGCACTGCACCAACATTCACAGCATTCAGAACAATCCCTTCGTACACAGAACGAGTCACACGAAAATGATTTATCAGCGCTCTTTTAGCACAGGTACAATAGAGATGTAGCCTGCAGCATGGAGCAGGATATTAAAATTACATGGCATACATTTATCTTTCAACTCATAAACTTGTCACTTTTCTCTTTTTTATTCTTCCTCCACCCACCTCTTTCTCCCTCTCTCTTACTTTCTCTCGCTCTCTATCAGAGAATCTGTTTGGAACCTATCTGGAGAAGGGCGTGTTTCTGGAAAAGACTGGAGTTCCCGCCTATGACGAGCCAGACTCTGTGCCCACTAACACCAACCGTTATGTGTTGGCTGACATCACCACTTTCTTCACGCTCCTAGTTGGGATTTATTTCCCATCTGTCACGGGTCAGTCATAACACCATTTTTTTTTAAAGTTGTCCCCACTTTCCAGTGCAGTGAAGGCTAGAACCTTCTTCCTCCAAGACATTTGAGCAGCTAATAAACTGCAGCTAATATAAAGCCACTGGAGAGCTCAACTCTCGTGGAGGAGAATGCTAACTGATCTGTAATGTTAGGTAACAGACACACACCTTGTCTAGCATTGGGGTTGTGGGGCCAGGAACCCCCATAGGGCAGGTATGATTTGGGTGGTGGATCATTCTAAGCGCTGCAGTGACACCGACAATGTCGTGTGTAAGTGTGTGTTGCGCTGGTATGAGTGGATCAGACACAGCAGTGCTGCTCGAGTTTTCAAACACTGTGTCCACTCATTGTCCACTCTGTTAGACACACCTACAACTAAAATGTTGGCAAAGTCTTTGTTGGACTACAGTCTGTATGATCAGGACCAAAGGATACTGTGGCCATCACTGTGTATTTACCATATGTATGCATATATTAATATCTGGCTCTTGTAACTTTTTATTACTAATATTAGATATGTTATGATTATCACCTCTGTATGTTTCCCTCCCCTCATATTTTTGGATATATGTATGTCGTTTCATGTGTGGTATGCCTTGCTACTCTTGCACTGCAGTCTCCTTCTCGATCATTTGAGTGTAACCTATGTTTTCTACGCACTGATGTTCATTGTTAATGCCCCATTGAGAGAGGCCCCTACATGGGTGCAGCCATGATTAAAATAATGGGTTTTAGTACCTAAGCTGACCTGAAAAACTAACTTCTTTCGAACGTTGTAGTTTAAACATGACCTCTGTGTATATAACAGGCATCATGGCCGGCTCTAATCGTTCTGGGGATCTGAGGGATGCTCAGAAGTCCATTCCCATTGGCACCATCTTGGCCATCAGCACCACGTCCTTCATCTGTATCCTTACAAATGCTTCACACACACATAAACACACACAGCCCCATCTAGTGGTCCTACAGGTTCCTGCAACATCAACCGTATTACTGTAACCCGGGACTACAAGGACTACAAGGGTCCTGTGTATGAAGCAAAACATGAATTTCTCACGGTCACAACTCCACACACACACATACACATACATATATGTGTGTTTTATATGTTTATATATATATTTCATAGTCGTTGCTAAATAATTAACTGTAGTTGTAAATAAGATTTAAAATGAATAACTTAATATGAAACCTGTAGTTTTAGTTTCATTCCATGTGTGCAATAAATTATGGAGAGACTGAAAGAAATGGGGGCGGCACGGTGGTGCAGCAGGTAGTGTCGCAGTCACGCAGCTCCAGGGACCTGGAGGTTGTGGGTTCGATTCCCGCTCCAGGTGACTGTCTGTGAGGAGTTGGTGTGTTCTGTCCGTGTGGGTTTCCTCCGGGTGCTCCGGTTTCCTCCCACAGTCCAAAAACACATGTTGGTAGGTGGATTGGCGACTCAAAAGTGTCCGTAGGTGTGAGAGTGAATGTTTGTGCGTGTGTCTGTGTTGCCCTGTGAAGGACTGGCGCCCCCTCCAGGGTGTATTCCCGCCTTGTGCCCAATGATTCCAGGTAGGCTCTGGACCCACCGCGACCCTGAACTGGATAAGTGCTTACAGATAATGAATGAATGAAAGGATTATACCATTGGTATCTTATTTGATATTAAATGGGGTTCATGTAATAATCTCTGGTGCTGTCTGAATAGTATTTGTTGCTCATTCTATAGCATCCAGCTCTGTATCAGATTGTGTGTATACACTTAAGGAAAACTGCAGCTCTTACATTTAATGTCTTCTTAGAAACATATTACTTTTTAGTGCACATTTATCATATTTGGTGTTTTGATCTATGCCCCAAGTTCATATGTGGAGCTTTTAGGATGTAAGTGACCTAGTCATATGTTTGGCACTAGACTTAATGTACATTCGGCATGTTGTTCTTCTATAACTCTGGCTCTCAGACATGTCCAGCGTGGTGCTGTTTGGTTCCTGCATTGAGGGCATAGTGCTGAGGGACAAGTAAGATTCCTCTTTCATTTTGCCTTATAACCTTTTTAAACTCTTCATGGTTTTGATATTAAAGCTGTATTTGTATGTTTTTTTAATGTAGCGAGGGCTTCTCTTGCAAGTGTTTGTAGATGCAGTAGGGACGAACAGTGTGGGGGGAAATGTCTTAATGTGTCCAGGACTGCCAGCTAATCATGGTTGTGATGTCACTGCACATGAGAGTTCGGCTGCTTCTAATTGTACACAGACAGACTTGAAAGGCACATTGAAAATGTCAAATTTATATATAAAACGTGTGTTGCATTCTCTGTAAAATAAAGAGTATCTGTCATTTTTTACTGCATTTTTCCATACCTTCTGATTAAGTACAATGAGATATACTACTGTGTGGTGTGAATGTGTGATGTATTCAGGTTCGGAGAGGCTGTGAGGGGGAATCTGGTGATAGGAACCTTAGCCTGGCCGTCTCCGTGGGTCATCGTCTTTGGATCCTTTTTCTCCACCTGTGGAGCCGGACTCCAGAGTCTGACGGGAGCCCCACGTCTCTTGCAGGCCATCGCCAGGGATGGGATAGTGCCCTTCCTCAGGGTAACACTCACACACTCACACACACTGTTTGGTCCGATGTCCGGGACCCTCAATTTAAATATTTTATTACCAATCTAAATGTTGTCTTTGTGTGTGTAGAGGACAGTAATAACTCTACACATCATCACAGAAGAAAATCACTGACAATGCTGATATGTACATTTTATCCCCTTGTGAATTCAGCGCTCACCAGCATGTGTGTGTGTGTGCTTCTGTGTGTATGTAACAGGTGTTCGGCCATGGTAAAGCGAATGGGGAACCTAAAGGACACTTCATAACTCAGTGCTTTAGGAATGTTTCTGTAGGATTCTTAAAAGACGGTGTTGACGTTGAGATCTCCTTTCTTCTCTCTCTCTCTCTCTCTACAGGTTCTTCCTGATGTGCTACATGTTTGTGAACCTGGCCTGTGCCTTACAGACTCTGCTGAGGACCCCCAACTGGAGACCCCGCTTCAAGTTCTACCACTGGTGTGTGAAGAAACTCATAGGTTTTCTTTGGCCTTAGGTCTAAATTGTTGCTGTCCAAATATATATATATATATATATATCTCCAAAACAGTCATTTAAAACCTTAATTTCAATGGAAGGCAAAGTAAAAAGAAATTCTGTGGCATTTCTATTGGTCCATTCATCATGACATTTTCACACAGGGTGAAGGACAGCTGCTGTGACGTAGTAAACTACAAATAAAATCCACAAAAATGGAGATTCGTGGGGCCACTGAATACAAACAGAATACAGAATGACTGCATGTAGGACAATGCGAGTTTTTATGTAGAATATATAGCAAATGTATCTGTGATGTTTTATAACAGCCTCGATTTCCAGAGCTGTGAGAAAGCAGAGAATATAGTCAGTGAGTCCACTGAATCCAGCCAGTTAAATAAATGTGTTGGCAGATGTTTTTTTTCCCTTTGTGCTTTGTGCACAATGTGCAGAACAAATCAGTATTTGGTTCCTAACTATTCCACTCTTTAATGAACCCAGACGTCACTGCAGGAGAAGTGACTCGGCCTTAGTCCAAAGTAGTGTCATTAACACGTTCAGTCTGTGTACTGTACATTTAATGTTTCTCTCTCTCTCTCTCTCTCTCTCTCTCTGTCTCTCTGTCTCTAGGACCCTGTCTTTCCTGGGTATGAGCCTGTGTCTCTCGCTCATGTTCATCTGCTCTTGGTACTATGCCATCGTTGCCATGGTGATCGCTGGCTGTATCTACAAGTATATCGAGTTCCGGGGGTGAGTGGAGTGCACACACTGACGGAGGAGGGGAGGAGGGGACGGGCAGATTGGGTTTTTTTTTTGGGCATACGGACGTGTCAGGGTTTCAGCTCCAGTGTAATCCTCCTCAGCCAGAGAGAGGCAGAATTTGATCCAGGATTTGATTTATTTCATGTCTTCCCTTTTAAACTTGTTGAGAGTCAAACTGCGCTGTGACCTGGGCTGGAGGATCAGATCGTGGGGAGTACTCAGTGAGGGGATTACAGCCTCAGAGTCATTGCAGAAGCAGCACGTGGGGTGTGTGTGTGTGTGTGTGTGTATGTGGTACTAATTTGGCACCGGATTGGTTTTTCCACAGGGCAGAGAAAGAGTGGGGTGATGGGATACGAGGCCTGTCCTTGAGTGCGGCACGTTTCGCCCTCATGAGGCTGGAGGAGGGACCACCACACACCAAGAACTGGAGGTAGGGGTCAAAAGGTTCAAAAGTTTGAAATCATTTAATGTTCAAAGTGTATTTAGCTTGGGTAAAATAGTATTTTGCACGTTATTTTATTAGAATTTAATGGGACACAAGGTAAAATGAGGTATTTTTGCTCCTACAGTTCAGATCCCCTACAGTTGCACTGTGTAAATCATGAACTGTCCTGAAATCAGGGGAAGGTGGTTTCCAACCCCCCTTCAAAAGTTGCATAGTTTAGTTCCTTCAGTTTTGAGGGTGGAGTTGCAATGACAGAGGCTCTGTTCTCCCTAGGTTTCACAGTGATTTTGAAGCTGTAATTTTGAGATAAAAGAGGGGCCCACCAACCCACAAACTGTGAAACAAAATCACCCAGTTTATTTGTTGTCGTGTGCCTAAGTCAGAAAACTTAAAGGAAAAATTGAGTGCACGGAGACTTTAGAATCGTACCGGCCCTTCGTCTGTGTTTCTCCAATCACAGCACTAGACCCAAGTTTATATGACAACTGTGTGCGGCTCATTCTCATTTAAAAGAACATGCACTGAAACCAGTCGTTCTGAAAAGTGCTGTTTATACAGAGGGAGAATGGTGCTGTGTTGTTTGATCTGTGTGGCATTTTGACCAACGTGTGTCACAGACAGACAAATACTGACTAATATTCATGTTAACATTAGAATAAGGTTCATAGTAACATCAAACCTATATGAGGGCACCATAGATGTAGGAGCCATATGAGAATATTTAATATGTCACAAAGACAGGCATCACTTTATGCATCACTTTTAGCCAACAGCTAGGGCCTCTCTCTCTCTCTCTCTCTCTCTCTCTCTCTCTCTCTCGCTCTACCCAGCTTTTTAAATTAGACATGGGATATTACACAAAAGTGCACAAAAAAGCCGCGTCCTTTCAAATCACTCTCTCTCACTGTCACTCTCTCCCTCTTTCTTTTTATTCATCCCCCTCTCTCTGTTTCTGTCACCCATGTCACTCTTTTTCCTCTTACTCACTCACTGATTCTGTTTCCCTCTCTCAATTCCTCTGTTTTTCTGTCCCTCTTGCACTCCCTCTGACTTTTCCTCCCTGTGTCACTTTTGGCCTCTCTCTCTCTCTCTCTCTCTCTCTCTAGGCCTCAGATTTTGGTGCTGGTCAGTGTGGATGGGGAGCAGAATGTGGAGCAGCCTCGTCTACTCTCTCTGACCAATCAGATGAAGGCCGGGAAAGGCCTGACCATAGTGGGCACAGCGCTGGCCGGAACATTCCTGGACAATCACCCCCAAGCTCAACAAGCTGAACAGGTAGAGAACACATTTCAATCTTTATACATTACACAGATGATGTGGATTGTCTTCAGACATGTAGCGAACCACTGACCTTCTCCCGTCCTCTCCTCCCAGTCCCTGAAGAAGCTGATGGAGACAGAGAAGGTGAAAGGCTTCTGCCAGGTGGTGGTCTCCTCTAACATCCGTGACGCCACCTCTCACCTGGTCCAGGCCAGTGGGCTCGGCGGCCTGCAGCACAACACTGTTCTGGTCAGCTGGCCTCGCAACTGGAAGCAAGCAGAGGACCATCTGCTCTGGAGAAACTTTATCGGTGAGTCTCAGGAGCTCAGGTCCAGTCTGTCTCCTGCAGTATGGTAGAGCTAAATCAGTGGTTATCTGCTCTGAACACATGAGATTCAACACTGATCAGTTAATGAAGAGGTCTGCCCTGAGTCTGTGTGGGTGTTTTAGAGCAGGAAATATGATATGCAGGTGTGTATGATGTGGGCACTCCTGGTGTCCTGGTGTGATTCTGAAGCCTTGAATGGAACCTGTCCAACAAATGTTTGCTTTGAAACACTTTCTAAAATGAAGCAGGGCAGATGTTGATTTGAAGTGCTTTTGACATTATTATTATTCATTCATTCATTTGTTCATTTATTATCTGTAAGCGCTTATCCAGTTCAGGGTTGTGGTGGGTCCGGAGCCTACCCACAATTACTGGGCGCAAGGCCGGAACACACCCTGGAGGGGGCGCCAGTCCTTCACAGGGCGACACACACTCACACATTCACTCACACACACATCTATAGACCCTTTTTTTAGTCTTTTTTTGGACTGTTGGAGGAAACCAGAGCACGCGACACACACTCACACATTCACTCACACACACATCTATAGACCCTTTTTTTAGTCTTTTTTTGGACTGTTGGAGGAAACCAGAGCACTCAGAGGAACCCCCGTGGACACACGGAGAACTTCAAAATTGTTATGTTTTAAGTTAAATGTTGCTGTTGTTGAAGAACTATAAACACAACCTCTATAATCACTGGTATCAGGCTTTGCACCCTCCTGCCTTTATAAACTCCCGTATGTGTCCCGTCTCGCAAACTAGGGTCCTCTGATTCTAGTGTCTGGCTGTCTCCAGGTTCAGGCTGTCCACTGTGGGTGGGGGGCGCTTTGGTGTAGCTGCCTCTAGCCTCTGAAACTTGTTGTTGGTTACCACATGAAGTCAAATTTAGGCTGAACTGACAAAGCATTTTTAGAGTTTATCAGAGGCAGTCTATCAGTGAAGGGTGGATCAGTCTCGGCTGTGTGAACTGTGATCTAATTCCAGTTTATTGTTGTAACCTATTGTGCTGTTAATAGCCCTATTATAGAGTTGACATAAACCAACCATATCCTCAAGGCTATATAGGACAGCCCTTTTAGAGTGGGAAACAATTACTTTAAAAATCAATTTTAATATTTACTGTGCCAGAGCTTTAATGTTAGATAAGCACACCACCTTCTGCTGTAGTATGTTTAAACCAGCTGTTCATAAATGTGCAGATTTGACCTGTTTAGATACAGATACCACTTTCATTTTGTGGCTGTTAGGGACCTGCCGCCCCCCTGCAATCTGGAAAATCTGTGAAAAATACTGTGGCCCTCCTATTGTACCAGCATCTGAGTTTTCTTTTTTTTCTGTTTGAGGGTGTTCACTGGATCTTATTAAACATTTTGGGTTAGGTATTTGGTCATATACCGTATCGTCACTGTCCAATTAAAAACACGTATCTCCCAAAATAGTAACATTTCCAGGAGAAGGAAAAATACTTTCTTAATTTTCAATTTGTTCCAAGTACGTTTGGAGCATTTCTAATGGCCCATTTTCATGAAACTTTCACACA
The DNA here is from genome assembly GCF_029633855.1 of Hoplias malabaricus. Lineage (NCBI taxonomy): Eukaryota > Metazoa > Chordata > Actinopteri > Characiformes > Erythrinidae > Hoplias > Hoplias malabaricus. Next base: position 44,275,417 of record NC_089802.1, on the reverse strand, counting down.
GTGTGGAACGCCACTGTGTTCAAAAAAACTTACAGTCACAGAAATAGAGATTAATGTTTTTAATTGTATAGCGACAATATGTAAGTTAATGCTAAGTATAACATTGTGTGAAAAATAAAGAAATATAATACAAAAATATGAAAATACATTTAAAAAAACCACAAAAATGTCAGGAGAATACAACCACGTTCTTTGTCATGTATCATCTGAGGCCTCCGCAAAACTTTTGCATTTAATGCCGCATTTAATGCCGACCCGTAGTGTATCAAAACCATGATGTGGAGGGGATAACTGTAAATGTAAATCATATTCAAACCTTTATGAAAGTGTCAGTACTTTGTGAAAAATTGCGCTACATAAAAGACATAAATTTGTTTCACACTTTCTTCCCCTTCACTGAGCTTCAGCACTTGTTAACACAGAACTGTATAGTAATATGCTACAACATGATAAAATCATATACGTGATAAGTATTGACAGGTTAATGGCGCTATTTGTCCTGCTGCAATAAACATGACGGCTTCATCTTACAGAGTTGGTCCGAGAGACCACAGCTGCAAGCAAGGCTCTCCTGGTGGCCAAGAACATCTCAGCGTTCCCGTCCAATGGTGAGCGCTTCACCGAGGGCTACATAGACGTGTGGTGGATTGTTCACGATGGCGGTATGCTCATGCTCCTGCCATTCCTCCTGCGGCAGCACAAGGTTAGCACCGCACAACTCTAGAGCCGTCTAGAATCACGCCTCATTTTTATATAATAGTCCTGTCAATGAACTGGAAAGGAGTGACATGCTGTTTGTGTAGGAAAAATATACAGCTGACATTCACATGTTCCTGAACTACACCCACCCCTCTGTGGCGCTGACTGTAATTGTGTGTTGAAGGTGTGGAGGAAGTGCCAGATGCGCATCTTCACTGTGGCCCAGATGGACGACAACTCTATTCAGATGAAGAAGGACCTGACCACTTTCCTCTACCACCTCCGTATAGACGCCAAGGTGGAGGTGGTGGAGATGGTGAGGGTCTCTTTTCCGGCTTTTTTTTCAAGAATTAATTTTTGCATCACACTGATTGTTTTCTCTTCTGTTCTCTTGTCTTCTCTTTGTAGCAAGATAGTGACATCTCAGCCTACACCTATGAGAAGACCCTGATGATGGAGCAGCGCTCACAGATCCTCAAGCAGATTAACCTCACCAAGACAGAGCGCGAGCGTGAGGCAAGCACACACACACACACACACACTAACACAGACACACACACACTAACACAGACACACACACACACACTAACACAGACACACACACACACACTAACACAAAAACACTAAAACAGACACACATTAATACACAATAACACACAAAAACAAACACAGACACAAACACACTAACAGGGACACACACACTAACACACACACTAACAGAGACACACACACTAACACACACACACAAACACAGACACACACACACTAACACACACACACACTAACAGAGACACACACACTAACACACACACTAAAACAAAAAAACACTAAAACAGACACACACTAATACACAATAACACTCACAAACAAACACAGACACACTAATACACACACTAAAACAAAAAAACACTAAAACAGACACACACTAAAACAGACACACACTAATACACAATAACACACACAAACAAACACAGACACATTAATACACACAAACACAGACACATTAATACACACAAACACAGACACACACACACTAACACACACACTAACACAAAAACACTAATACAGACACACACTAATACACAATAACACACACAAACAAACACAGACACATTAATACACACAAACACAGACACAGACACACTAACACACACACACACTAACAGAGACACACACACTAACACAGACAAACACAAAAACACACTAAAACAGACACACACTAAAACAGACACACACTAATACACAATAACACTCACAAACACAGACACACTAATACACACACTAACACACTAACAAAGACACACTAATACACACACACACATTTCCACTGGCCATGACCACCCTCCAAAGTGAAATGAATTTACTTTCTGAGTCTTCCTTTCCTCAGGAGAAGTAGCAGTGGTAGTTGCTGCAGTGCTTTAAGCACGACTCAAATGAAGCAAAACAACAACATAATTTGTTACTGCAGTAAACAGCAGGAAGCTACTCCTCCACTCCTGCCTACAACCGTTTTCTCAAATCTAAAAGAGCTGAACTGGGCACGCGTTGGTGATTTTACAGTTTTAAAACAGGGATATCTTCAAGTGATAGTGTAGGATGTGGTCTTTATCTTTAATAGTGTGTGTAGTTTTCACACACTAACCCTAACACTAACACTGCCTCTGAACCTAAAACTACCCCTAAAACTACATCTAATCTTAAAAAAAACCCTCACCCTAACACTAACACGAGCCCTAAGGGATCAATGCCTTAAAGTGTGATCATTAAAGGGCTTCTGAGACTCTCAAATACAGTGATACAGTGCATGGGGTTTAATCTAATACCACTGCCTTCTAGTAGACCAGGGTTCTGTCTGCTGCTTTGGGAAAGACATCACACTTAAGAATCACACCATTACGAATCCTTGACCAAGAACCCTAACTCTAGATAAAAGTATCTGCCAAACGCCCTGAACATAGGTGCAAATATACTTGACTGCTTAACTACAAGCTGAATATATCAAGAACATGCTGAAGCCACAGTGGAGGGATGAAGGCCTAGGATATGGTCCAGGAAGTGGGCTGAGGGAAAGTTTTGTATCTTCTAAAGCTGAATGAGCTGAACCTACCTCTTTCAGATCCAGAGCATTACTGATAGTTCTCGTGGCTCAATCCGCCGGAAGAACCCAGCAGCAGTCACCACCCAGCTGAGTGTGACTGAGGAACCGTCGCCCAGCAGCAAGGAGGAGAAACCAGAGGAAGAGGTAACTGGATCCATCAATAACGCCAGCACAACCAGCCTGATAATGAATTACATATATAAATAAATGATTATGATTATTTGTTAGCACTTCTCTTCAGATCGCTATTCGAAAGGCTACAGGCCTCCAACACAAGCCTTTAATGACCCCTTTAGCTAATGGGCTAATAGCACTGTGGTCAGTTTATTAAAATCTACTTAAAGATCTTGTGCCACTTGTTGTTTTACTGGATAATGAACAAAATGAGAGAGGATACTATAAATGAGAGAGGAGACTATACTGTCCTCTCTCTCTCTCTCTCTCTCTCTCTCTCTCTCTCTCTCTCTCAGTTTCTTTCTTCCTCTCTCTCTCTTTCTCTGTCTCTTTCTTCCTCTCTCTCTTTCTTCCTCTCTCTCTCTCTCTCTCTCTCTATCTTCATCTCTCTCTATTTTTCCTCTCTCTCTATCTCTTCACCTCTCTCTCTCTCTCTCTCTGTCTGTCTCTTTCTTCCTCTCTCTCTCTCTCTCTCTCTCTCTCTCTCTCACTTACACTCAGTCTCTCTCTGTCTCTCTCTCTCTCTCTCTCTCACTTACACTCAGTCTCTCTCTGTCTCTCTCTCTCTCTCTCTCTCTCTCTGTCTGTTCCTTCCTCTCTCTCTTTCTTCCTCTCTCTTTCTTCCTCTCTCTTTCTCTTTCTCCCTCTCACTTTCTTCCTCTCTCTCTCTCTCTCTCTCTCTCTCTCTCTCTCTCTCTCTCTCTCTCTCCCTTTCTCAGTCCATTTCTTCCCCTCTCTCTCTCTTTCTCTCTCTTTCTCCCTCTCACATTCTTCCCCTCTCTCTCTCTCTCTCTCTCTCTCTCTCTCTCTCTCTCTCAGTTTCTTTCTTCCTCTCTCTCTCTTTCTCTGTCTCTTTCTTCCTCTCTCTCTTTCTTCCTCTCTCTCTCTCTCTCTCTCTATCTTCATCTCTCTCTATTTTTCCTCTCTCTCTATCTCTTCACCTCTCTCTCTCTCTCTCTCTGTCTGTCTCTTTCTTCCTCTCTCTCTCTCTCTCTCTCTCTCTCTCTCTCTGTCTCTCTCTCTCTCTCTCTCTCTCTCTCTCACTTACACTCAGTCTCTTTCTTCCACTCTCTCTCTCTCTCTCTGTCTGTTCCTTCCTCTCTCTCTTTCTTCCTCTCTCTTTCTTCCTCTCTCTTTCTCTTTCTCCCTCTCACTTTCTTCCTCTCTCTCTCTCTCTCTCTCTCTCTCTCTCTCTCTCTCTCTCTCCCTTTCTCAGTCCATTTCTTCCCCTCTCTCTCTTTCTCTCTCTTTCTCCCTCTCACATTCTTCCCCTCTCTCTCTCTCTCTCTCTCTCTCTCTCTCTCTCTCTCTCTCTTCCTCCTTCTCTCTCCCCTTTCTCTCCTTCATTCTCTCTTACTCCATCTCCCACTCTCAATGTCACTCTTCCCCTCTCTCTCAATCTCTCATTCTCCCTCTCTTGCTCTCTCTCCTTCAATATATCTCTCCCCTCTATCTTTCTCTCGCTCTTTTCCTCTACTTCATTCTCTCCTTCATACTCCATCCCTCTCTCTCTGCCTCCCTCTCGCTGCCTTTACTTTCTCTCTACCTCTTTCTTCCTCCCTCTTTTCTCTCTCTCCCTCTATTTTTCTCGCTCTCTCTGACTCCCCCTTCATCTCTCTCTCTCTCTCTCTCTCTCTCTCTCTCTCTGTATATTTGTTCTCTTCTTCATTCAGAACTAATCTCACTCTTCTTCTTCAGAGGTAACAGCTCTTTCTCTTCCTCCTCCTCCTCCTCCACCTCCTCTGCCCTCTCGCTGCCCACGAACGTGTTGTGCCCTGCCCTGCCTCTCAGTGTGTCACTGTGTCCCCACCCCCACAGGAGCAGCTCATCCATGACAAGAGCACCAACCCCCCTACCCCTGCCACTCCCCAGTCCCCTGCCACCGAAGCGGAGACCCCCGGCACGGTGGTCCAGATGACCTGGACCGAGACCAAGTGTGACGGAGAACAGGCCAAGCCTCTGGGAGCTACCACGCCTGAGGCCATCAAAGACCTCTTCAACATGAAGCCGTAAGTGTGAAAACCAGTGTCGGTCCACCCTGCGGCCGCCTTGGCAGTGTCCCCAGGCAGTCATGTCCACTCATACAAGACTAGGCTCATATCGCAGTGAATGGGGAAAAACCTTTAAACCAACGGTTGAAGCCAAAGTAATGTTTCAAAAACTCTTTTAAAATCACTGGTCATTTCTGATAAATATCACATGCACAGTGTGTAGCACTGGCTCAGTCTCAAAAAGAGAGGGATTTCACACTTGGAGCATTAGCAGCGAGATGTAAACAAATTACATTTCATTTTTGTAAGCTCCATTTTTGTTCATTGATATAATAAATGACCTAAAAAGGGGTCTGAGAGTAAAATATCAGGATTTTCAGGTGGCTTAGATTCACACACTCAGGTTGTAGAAAATGGCCTCTTGACCTGCAGACAGGACGTCTCCTGAAGCGTGTGAAAGACTCATGGCTCAGGGCTTTAACTCCATCTGCTGGACAGAAGTGTGTACTTCACTTACAGTAAACTGTTTTAAAGGGCCGCTCGGGTCTAAAGCTGGAGTTTGTCGCTTTCCAAAGAAAAGTATTTATCACCATCTTTAGTTTCCTGCATCATTTGAACACAGCAGTTGTCCGTCACACTGTGTAAAAATGTCATAATCAATGAACCAATAGAAATGCTTCAGAAATACTTGGAATTTAATATTTTTACATTGACTTTCATTGAATGTTAAGGCTTTCTTCTTCATATACGTTTTCCTCTGGACAGTGACGATAGGGTAGAAGGCATGTTACACAGCACAGAGCTCAGCAATATATTATTTGACCTCACCCGTTTGAGTGTTTACATTGTTGTTTTTTTTTGTTTGTTTGTTTTTGTCTGTTTTGTTTCATCCCTCACTGTAATCCAGCGTGCATTATTTAAATCATTCTCTACCACTGTCCTAGTCTTCCACATTTTTCCAACCCTTCTTTAGCTGTTATGAAGTAATGAAAGTGACTGGTCACTGCTTTTCTGTTTTACGCTATTTTTCTATTTACCCTGCTACAGAGAGTGGGAGAATCTGTAAGTATATAGTTCTGTTTCTGTCTCTCTCCCTCTCCCTCACACACACACACACACACACACACTCAAACACACACACACACACACTTCTCAGCACTTCATATGCATGTCTTTTTGAAGGTCCACATGTTCCAATTACTGAAGCCCTTTTATCCTTTTATCCAGAAACCAATCCAACGTTAGACGCATGCACACAGCTCTCAGACTCAACCATGAAATCAAGAAGAAATCCCAGGAGGCCAAGTTAGTCTTGCTCAACATGCCCGGCCCACCCAGGAACAGGACTGGTGATGAGAACTGTATCCTTTAATGGCACTCTTTGTGTGTGTGTGTGTGTGTGTGTGTGTGTGTGTGTGTGTTTGTTTTTGTGTATTGTCAGTACACTTGTCAGAATACACACCAACGTTGTCAGGACACATGGTAATGTCAGGACCAAAACCCATGTCCTAACTTTTCTGACCCTGCCACCATGTTCAGAATGCTCTAAAAGACATGTGCTGTGAATTTCAGGAAAGTCCTAATTTTTAACTCTCATGAGGGTCAAAGTGAGGTAAGGGTGTCTAGATTTGGCTCAAAAGGGTGCGCGCTCGCAGTGGCCACTTGAGGAACTGCAGCAAAAGCCACGCACACTTTGGAAGTGACGTCAGCATAAAATGGCTTCCAGTGATCTTAAACTCATGGTTCCTGGGGATATGAGTTATAAATCAGAGCTTAATTGGCTCTCTGATTGGTTAGTGGAATCGCACTTATTGGTTCGAGAGCTTCGCGGCAAAAAAACAGGTCCCATTTTTCCCGGGAAACTGAGCGGTGGACACGAGACAAGCTTTTAAATGGTAAGTTAATGCATCTTTATTGCATCATTTTAAAGTTATGTATAATAAATTTACAATTTAAAATGTAGTTTTTTTCTGATTTATTTAATGCATTTGAAGTGGTTCTGTGGTTAAACTATTTATTTATTTATTTAATTAATTAATATACACGTTTGTTGGACTTGTTTGTTTAACCAGGCACACACCTAGACATTTTAGAGTGCTTTAGAGTGCACAGGTTTTACGCTTGGGGAGTAGAAGTTTGTTAAGTCGACGTGCAACGCGTGAAGGAAAGGTGCAGCTCCGAGAGAAAGTTTATTTAGGAGAGAGACGCCGTGGACTGCAGAGTGGGGGATGGGCGCGTGCAGCTGCGAGAGCAGAGTTGGGGCGCGTGCAGCACGGACAGAGTGGGGGATGGGCGCGTGCAGCAGAGTGGAAAAGTTTAATCACAGTTACAGAGAGAGTTGGGTGAGGGGGGCAGGGCTCGGCCACAGAGTTATTAATAAATGGTGAACAGGACAACCGCTTTTGGTCAAATTTCACATCTACATCTACATCTAGTCTAGTCTTTAATATATTTAGCCATTTACAGCCATGTTTTCTCTGTTTCTTAACCCCAACTCTGCAGCATGTTTAGTTTATTATACAAACTATGTGTTTATTGTATGTATTAAGTACGCAGTGTACAGTTTGTGTAAAGTACAGTGAGCACACTGAGAGTACAGTACAATTATAGGTGTCAGACCCTTGCTGTGGTTATTTTTTGTTACAAATAATTCCAGACTTAGTTAGAAAACTGAAATAAAGGCATGTTGTTGCCTTAAAATGTTTAGTATTCAAATCCATATTTACTCTTTTTCAGTTCATAAATTTTATGATTTAAAAACAGTATTAAGGAAAATGTTAAGCAGAAGAACGAGGCGAAATCCTGTGGCAGATGCTACAGAACATATTCTTTCCTGCGAGGACAAGCCTTGGTTTGAAGAAAGATTTATCAACTCATGTAAAGGTATGCCTGAATATTTACATTACATACTACATTTACAATAATTACAGTTATAAATATTAAACCTCAGGGGCACGTCTGTGGGGTGGGGGAAGGACATTTCTTGTAGCTTTAAAATGTTTTGATTCTAAAATTGTGTTACTGTTACAAGAAAAAAAGTTTAAAGGTTAAATTTCACATGCAGTAATTGGCTCTGTCTTAGTAGAATTGTATGTAGAATTAGATTTGTGCACCTGCAATTAAGAGTTTGTGATTGTATTTGTGGGAGAGGAGTTTGCAACTCCTGAGGAGATTTTCTCTGTGACTTCAAATTATAATAATACACATGTGACTATTTTCTCCAGTACATGTTTCACTGTCACTGGTGCTCAGGGGTTTTGCACCAAATATGCCTCCATAGTGGCACACTTTCAAAAGGAAAGAAGCATATTTTATCTTTCCGTGGTATATTTAATGTGGCGTACAAATGCAGGCTTTTACAATTTTGCATGGGACATGTCCCACATCCCTGTGGTTCCTATGCCAATTAAATTAAGACTAATACTACACCAAGCAATATAAAAAAAAATGGATTTTTTGACGCCCAGATAGAATTCAAAGAAAGTGTACATTGTTTTTCACATGACGTTGTAAGCCATTATATTTAACCAAACAGTGGGTAGGTCTTGTATGCTTGGTGTCTTTCCAATTTAATCATTTCTGCTTAAGTTCTTAAAGTTTGACATTTAATTAGAAGTTCTTAAAAATTAATTCCATTTACATTTTCCCCTTTGCTTTATTTTAGGAAGGGGAGTATTTGCTCTGGTGAAGATAGAAAGAGGAAGCTTTGTCCTTGAATACCAAGGACAACTTATTTCTCAAAAAGAGAGTTCAGAGAGACAAAAAAAATATACAGAAAAACAAAATGGGTTTTTGTTTGACTTTAAATGGAATGGGAGTAGCTGGTGGTAAGTGGCTGCCTGTTATGTAGGATATTCTAGCTTTCCTTCTTTTAGGAAATCCTAGCTGAGTTAATTTCTAACAGATAAAATTAAATTACATGAATAAATGACATACTGACATTTATTTAAGAGTCATACTTAAGTAGTTGTAATTTTAGCAGTTGGTGTTGTAATTAAATATATCTGAATTTCCTTTTTCAGCATAGATGCTGCCAAAGAAGATGGGACTTTAGGACGATTAGTAAACGATGATCACAAAAATGCAAATTGTAAAATAAAAAAAATACTGGTTAAAGGCAAGCCACATTTGTGCTTATTTGCTATGAAGGACATAGACCCAGGGCAGGAAATAACGTACAGTTATGGAGACAGCCCCTGGCCTTGGCGTTCACTGGTGAGTTTATATGATATTTTATATGAAAATATGGAACACTTTATAAAAATGCAACAAAACAAAATCTGTAACTTGTTAATTAGATTTAAAGGACAGGGAAAAGATATTCATTAAATATTTTTGTTTACTTTATGTAGTATTATTTCAACTAAACTATTTGTTAAATATAAAAAAATTGGAAATGGAAATTTGATGTCTGCAACACACAGGGGACAGAACCAAGTTTACCATCGTGATTATCATAGGAGACAGATCTAGAACACAGGCAGGTTAAGCTCATGCTGTTGGAGCACATACCAAATGAGGCATGGCATCATCCTGCTGAAATAACCATAGATTTCCTGGGGAAAGACATCATCATTTTTCTCTAAAAATAGTAATGTTCACATCCACATCAATAGAAGCTACTCACATATGCAAGCCGTCCATGTAGTGGTCACTGATGCCCTAGGAGAGGTGTAGGGTTTTGCCCGTCACTGATAAAATTTGGATGGTCCATTGTTTCAGTGGCACAGAAAACATGATTTATTTGGATTTTATATTAGGTACAGTATATTTTGAAATGTACTGCATAGAACACTATATATTTTTACAATAATTCAAAATACAAAGTGGTGAGAACCAACCTATCTTTGCTTAAAAACAATGGAAGCTTTTTACCCAATATAGATCTACTCTTGTTACCAGCTCACCTGCTTGTTATGAAATGCTTTAAGATTAAAATATATCTCGAGTGTCTATACATATTGTCCCTTTAAAAATTTGTCTCTGCGCCTGTCTTGAAAGCAGCCAATTCTAATTTTTTTTTTTATATTTACAAAATAAAAATAAAAAATAAGTAATTATAAACACATCTTCAGACAGACTTAAACATTCTAGACTTTAACACTTGAACACTGATTAAGACAATGTCTGTGTTCTCTTGCATGTCTGTCGTGTTTACATTGTCAATTTTAAAGATTACCAAAACCCTTCATGACCTGATGAGCATAAAATACTCACCACTGGGGCACAGTTAAGCATGTTGAAGCATATTGACACGAAGCAAAAAATTAGTTTTGATAAAATATTACCAAGTTTGGAATTCATGTGTTATATATTAAGCAATATCCGTATGTCCAGTCCTTATTTTATATTTGGGTGTAAGCGATGTTCATGTTGCTTCTCTTAGTCCTTATTGTTGTCATTTTGTTTTTTTCCCATGAGCAATGAAAGTAAGCAGCATGAAATGTCTGACTGGTCTTTGTCTCACACCTTGCAGGACAAAAACATTAACAAATCACCTGAAGGTCCGGATCTTTCGCTGATTTCTCATGAGCGGAGAGCAGAAATCATGGCAGCACAGGTAGAAATGGATTATCCATACACTCTATTTGGACAGCTATTTATAAACTAAGTTTAATAATAATATTAAATAACTGTCCTAATAATGATGCTCCAAGACTTTTCTGGGGTAAAATGTTTTGACCTGAGGGAAGCCTCAAATGTCCTGACATTGGACTGTACCAGAAACGGGGTGTGTGTCGTGTCCTAATTTTACACCTTGGCGTAAATCACTTTGAATAAATTATTGTTGATCCTTGTTTTAGATTTTAATGGTCAGTTTTGTGGTCATTTTCTGTTATTGTTTTAATATTACTATGCCTATATTCATTTAGACTGACAGCAGAATCATACGGAGCGCAAAGCTTGCCAAGTACGGCGCTGAACCTGAAACTTCTTTGGCCACCGAGGAGCCAAAAGTGGAGGCTACTGCTGCACAGGTAAAAAATGAACCTATTTTCATATAATAGTAAGCTAGGCATTTCAGTATTTCTTTCCATTAAGGGCTACTACATCAGTGCTGCCCTTACCCAACGATTGTCCTGACACCAAAATTCCAGCACTGTTTTGGGCTAAAATATCTTGGTGTAGTTAAAGGGGGCGTTCACGGTTTTAATCGAAACACACCTTTATTAATATACAACTCTGAGGATGTTTCCTCATCATTTGCTGCTTTCCAGTAGTTTTGCGTGCTCAGAACTGATCTAATGCATTTCTGAAGCCTGTTTTTAAAAAAAGAAAAAATGTCTCTGTCCACTGTTAGGATTCTCTCTCTCTGCTCGCAGCAGAGAAACGGCATCTAGAGTTATTTTACACGAGAAATCTCTATACAATCTCTATGAAAAGTACAATTCGAGATGAGGATGATGCTCTGTCTGTTCCATAGGTGGGTAACACTGACTTATTTTTACTGTTTTGGATTTCTTAAGGTGGACTGTCCAAATTCAGGAGATGGCAAACTGCATGAAATAAAACACATACCGACATTATTACAAACTCTACAGCTCGAGTTACATATGGGTTTCTGTGGTAATTCAAATAGTGAAAGCAAGCTTACAGACAAGTCAAACTTCAGCTGCGTACTATCAGTTATTTTTCCCCAAACACACTGTTCCACCTTAAAAGACGCACAGCTTCTGAGTGTAAACAAACCAGAGAGAACAGCATTTCCCCACAATCGTAGACGTCCCCTTTTAATATCTAAATTGTCCTGAATTTGCATCGTACCAGACAAAGGGTGTGTGTCGGGTCCTAATTTTGCATCATGACGTGAACGATATTGCCAAAATGAAAGCTGTTGCTTCTCTTAGTCCTTATTGTTGTCATTTTGTTTTTTTCCCATGAGCAATGAAAGTAAGCAGCATGAAATGTCTGACTGGTCTTTGTCTCACACCTTGCAGGACAAAAACATTAACAAATCACCTGAAGGTCCGGATCTTTCGCTGATTTCTCATGAGCGGAGAGCAGAAATCATGGCAGCACAGGTAGAAATGGATTATCCATACACTCTATTTGGACAGCTATTTATAAACTAAGTTTAATAATAATATTAAATAACTGTCCTAATAATGATGCTCCAAGGCTTTTCTGGGGTAAAATGTTTTGACCTGAGGGAAGCCTCAAATGTCCTGACATTGGACTGTACCAGAAACGGGGTGTGTGTTGTGTCCTAATTTTACACCTTGGCGTAAATCACTTTGAATAAATTATTGTTGATCCTTGTTTTAGATTTTAATAGTCAGTTTTGTGGTCATTTTCTGTTATTGTTTTAATATTACTATGCCTATATTCATTTAGACTGACAGCAGAATCATGCGGCGCGCAAAGCTTGCCAAGTACGGTGCTGAACCTGAAACTTCTTTGGCCACCGAGGAGCCAAAAGTGGAGGCTACTGCTTCACAGGTAAAAAATGAACCTATATTCATATAATACTAAGCTAGGCATTTCAGTATTTCTTTCCATTAAGGGCTACTACATCAGTGCTGCCCTTACCCAACGATTGTCCTGACACCAAAATTCCAGCACTGTTTTGGGCTAAAATATCTTGGTGTAGTTAAAGGGGGCGTTCACGGTTTTAATCGAAACACACCTTTATTAATATACAACTCTGAGGATGTTTCCTCATCATTTGCTGCTTTTCAGTAGTTTTGCGTGCTCAGAACTGATCTAATGCATTTCTGAAGCCTGTTTTTAAAAAAAACAAAAAAGAAAAAATGTCTCTGTCCACTGTTAGGATTCTCTCTCTCTGCTCGCAGCAGAGAAACGGCATCTAGAGTTATTTTACACGAGAAATCTCTATACAATCTCTATGAAAAGTACAATTCGAGATGAGGATGATGCTCTGTGTCTGTTCCATAGGTGGGTAACACTGACTTATTTTTACTGTTTTGGATTTCTTAAGGTGGACTGTCCAAATTCAGGAGATGGCAAACTGCATGAAATAAAACACATACCGACATTATTACAAACTCTACAGCTCGAGTTACATATGGGTTTCTGTGGTAATTCAAATAGTGAAAGCAAGCTTACAGACAAGTCAAACTTCAGCTGCGTACTATCAGTTATTTTTCCCCAAACACACTGTTCCACCTTAAAAGACGCACAGCTTCTGAGTGTAAACAAACCAGAGAGAACAGCATTTCCCCACAATCGTAGACGTCCCCTTTTAATATCTAAATTGTCCTGAATTTGCATCGTACCAGACAAAGGGTGTGTGTCGGGTCCTAATTTTGCATCATGACGTGAACGATATTGCCAAAATGAAAGCTGTTGCTTCTCTTAGTCCTTATTGTTGTCATTTTGTTTTTTTCCCATGAGCAATGAAAGTAAGCAGCATGAAATGTCTGACTGGTCTTTGTCTCACACCTTGCAGGACAAAAACATTAACAAATCACCTGAAGGTCCGGATCTTTCGCTGATTTCTCATGAGCGGAGAGCAGAAATCATGGCAGCACAGGTAGAAATGGATTATCCATACACTCTATTTGGACAGCTATTTATAAACTAAGTTTAATAATAATATTAAATAACTGTCCTAATAATGATGCTCCAAGGCTTTTCTGGGGTAAAATGTTTTGACCTGAGGGAAGTCTCAAATGTCCTGACATTGGACTGTACCAGAAACGGGGTGTGTGTTGTGTCCTAATTTTACACCTTGGCGTAAATCACTTTGAATAAATTATTGTTGATCCTTGTTTTAGATTTTAATAGTCAGTTTTGTGGTCATTTTCTGTTATTGTTTTAATATTACTATGCCTATATTCATTTAGACTGACAGCAGAATCATACGGAGCGCAAAGCTTGCCAAGTACGGCGCTGAACCTGAAACTTCTTTGGCCACCGAGGAGCCAAAAGTGGAGGCTACTGCTTCACAGGTAAAAAATGAACCTTTTTTCATATAATAGTAAGCTAGGCATTTCAGTATTTCTTTCCATTAAGGGCTACTACATCAGTGCTGCCCTTACCCAACGATTGTCCTGACACCAAAATTCCAGCACTGTTTTGGGCTAAAATATCTTGGTGTAGTTAAAGGGGGCGTTCACGGTTTTAATCGAAACACACCTTTATTAATATACAACTCTGAGGATGTTTCCTCATCATTTGCTGCTTTTCAGTAGTTTTGCGTGCTCAGAACTGATCTAATGCATTTCTGAAGCCTGTTTTTAAAAAAAACAAAAAAGAAAAAATGTCTCTGTCCACTGTTAGGATTCTCTCTCTCTGCTCGCAGCAGAGAAACGGCATCTAGAGTTATTTTACACGAGAAATCTCTATACAATCTCTATGAAAAGTACAATTCGAGATGAGGATGATGCTCTATGTCTGTTCCATAGGTGGGTAACACTGACTTATTTTTACTGTTTTGGATTTCTTAAGGTGGACTGTCCAAATTCAGGAGATGGCAAACTGCATGAAATAAAACACATACCGACATTATTACAAACTCTACAGCTCGAGTTACATATGGGTTTCTGTGGTAATTCAAATAGTGAAAGCAAGCTTACAGACAAGTCAAACTTCAGCTGCGTACTATCAGTTATTTTTCCCCAAACACACTGTTCCACCTTAAAAGACGCACAGCTTCTGAGTGTAAACAAACCGGAGAGAACAGCATTTCCCCACAATCGTAGACGTCCCCTTTTAATATCTAAATTGTCCTGAATTTGCATCGTACCAGACAAAGGGTGTGTGTCGGGTCCTAATTTTGCATCATGACGTGAACGATATTGCCAAAATGAAAGCTGTTGCTTCTCTTAGTCCTTATTGTTGTCATTTTGTTTTTTTCCCATGAGCAATGAAAGTAAGCAGCATGAAATGTCTGACTGGTCTTTGTCTCACACCTTGCAGGACAAAAACATTAACAAATCACCTGAAGGTCCGGATCTTTCGCTGATTTCTCATGAGCGGAGAGCAGAAATCATGGCAGCACAGGTAGAAATGGATTATCCATACACTCTATTTGGACAGCTATTTATAAACTAAGTTTAATAATAATATTAAATAACTGTCCTAATAATGATGCTCCAAGACTTTTCTGGGGTAAAATGTTTTGACCTGAGGGAAGCCTCAAATGTCCTGACATTGGACTGTACCAGAAACGGGGTGTGTGTCGTGTCCTAATTTTACACCTTGGCGTAAATCACTTTGAATAAATTATTGTTGATCCTTGTTTTAGATTTTAATGGTCAGTTTTGTGGTCATTTTCTGTTATTGTTTTAATATTACTATGCCTATATTCATTTAGACTGACAGCAGAATCATACGGAGCGCAAAGCTTGCCAAGTACGGCGCTGAACCTGAAACTTCTTTGGCCACCGAGGAGCCAAAAGTGGAGGCTACTGCTGCACAGGTAAAAAATGAACCTATTTTCATATAATAGTAAGCTAGGCATTTCAGTATTTCTTTCCATTAAGGGCTACTACATCAGTGCTGCCCTTACCCAACGATTGTCCTGACACCAAAATTCCAGCACTGTTTTGGGCTAAAATATCTTGGTGTAGTTAAAGGGGGCGTTCACGGTTTTAATCGAAACACACCTTTATTAATATACAACTCTGAGGATGTTTCCTCATCATTTGCTGCTTTCCAGTAGTTTTGCGTGCTCAGAACTGATCTAATGCATTTCTGAAGCCTGTTTTTAAAAAAAGAAAAAATGTCTCTGTCCACTGTTAGGATTCTCTCTCTCTGCTCGCAGCAGAGAAACGGCATCTAGAGTTATTTTACACGAGAAATCTCTATACAATCTCTATGAAAAGTACAATTCGAGATGAGGATGATGCTCTGTCTGTTCCATAGGTGGGTAACACTGACTTATTTTTACTGTTTTGGATTTCTTAAGGTGGACTGTCCAAATTCAGGAGATGGCAAACTGCATGAAATAAAACACATACCGACATTATTACAAACTCTACAGCTCGAGTTACATATGGGTTTCTGTGGTAATTCAAATAGTGAAAGCAAGCTTACAGACAAGTCAAACTTCAGCTGCGTACTATCAGTTATTTTTCCCCAAACACACTGTTCCACCTTAAAAGACGCACAGCTTCTGAGTGTAAACAAACCAGAGAGAACAGCATTTCCCCACAATCGTAGACGTCCCCTTTTAATATCTAAATTGTCCTGAATTTGCATCGTACCAGACAAAGGGTGTGTGTCGGGTCCTAATTTTGCATCATGACGTGAACGATATTGCCAAAATGAAAGCTGTTGCTTCTCTTAGTCCTTATTGTTGTCATTTTGTTTTTTTCCCATGAGCAATGAAAGTAAGCAGCATGAAATGTCTGACTGGTCTTTGTCTCACACCTTGCAGGACAAAAACATTAACAAATCACCTGAAGGTCCGGATCTTTCGCTGATTTCTCATGAGCGGAGAGCAGAAATCATGGCAGCACAGGTAGAAATGGATTATCCATACACTCTATTTGGACAGCTATTTATAAACTAAGTTTAATAATAATATTAAATAACTGTCCTAATAATGATGCTCCAAGGCTTTTCTGGGGTAAAATGTTTTGACCTGAGGGAAGCCTCAAATGTCCTGACATTGGACTGTACCAGAAACGGGGTGTGTGTTGTGTCCTAATTTTACACCTTGGCGTAAATCACTTTGAATAAATTATTGTTGATCCTTGTTTTAGATTTTAATAGTCAGTTTTGTGGTCATTTTCTGTTATTGTTTTAATATTACTATGCCTATATTCATTTAGACTGACAGCAGAATCATGCGGCGCGCAAAGCTTGCCAAGTACGGTGCTGAACCTGAAACTTCTTTGGCCACCGAGGAGCCAAAAGTGGAGGCTACTGCTTCACAGGTAAAAAATGAACCTATATTCATATAATACTAAGCTAGGCATTTCA
Source organism: Hoplias malabaricus (assembly GCF_029633855.1). Taxonomy (NCBI): domain Eukaryota; kingdom Metazoa; phylum Chordata; class Actinopteri; order Characiformes; family Erythrinidae; genus Hoplias; species Hoplias malabaricus. The sequence continues at coordinate 44,258,563 of NC_089802.1, read as the reverse complement.
GTATTTCTTTCCATTAAGGGCTACTACATCAGTGCTGCCCTTACCCAACGATTGTCCTGACACCAAAATTCCAGCACTGTTTTGGGCTAAAATATCTTGGTGTAGTTAAAGGGGGCGTTCACGGTTTTAATCGAAACACACCTTTATTAATATACAACTCTGAGGATGTTTCCTCATCATTTGCTGCTTTTCAGTAGTTTTGCGTGCTCAGAACTGATCTAATGCATTTCTGAAGCCTGTTTTTAAAAAAAACAAAAAAGAAAAAATGTCTCTGTCCACTGTTAGGATTCTCTCTCTCTGCTCGCAGCAGAGAAACGGCATCTAGAGTTATTTTACACGAGAAATCTCTATACAATCTCTATGAAAAGTACAATTCGAGATGAGGATGATGCTCTGTGTCTGTTCCATAGGTGGGTAACACTGACTTATTTTTACTGTTTTGGATTTCTTAAGGTGGACTGTCCAAATTCAGGAGATGGCAAACTGCATGAAATAAAACACATACCGACATTATTACAAACTCTACAGCTCGAGTTACATATGGGTTTCTGTGGTAATTCAAATAGTGAAAGCAAGCTTACAGACAAGTCAAACTTCAGCTGCGTACTATCAGTTATTTTTCCCCAAACACACTGTTCCACCTTAAAAGACGCACAGCTTCTGAGTGTAAACAAACCAGAGAGAACAGCATTTCCCCACAATCGTAGACGTCCCCTTTTAATATCTAAATTGTCCTGAATTTGCATCGTACCAGACAAAGGGTGTGTGTCGGGTCCTAATTTTGCATCATGACGTGAACGATATTGCCAAAATGAAAGCTGTTGCTTCTCTTAGTCCTTATTGTTGTCATTTTGTTTTTTTCCCATGAGCAATGAAAGTAAGCAGCATGAAATGTCTGACTGGTCTTTGTCTCACACCTTGCAGGACAAAAACATTAACAAATCACCTGAAGGTCCGGATCTTTCGCTGATTTCTCATGAGCGGAGAGCAGAAATCATGGCAGCACAGGTAGAAATGGATTATCCATACACTCTATTTGGACAGCTATTTATAAACTAAGTTTAATAATAATATTAAATAACTGTCCTAATAATGATGCTCCAAGGCTTTTCTGGGGTAAAATGTTTTGACCTGAGGGAAGTCTCAAATGTCCTGACATTGGACTGTACCAGAAACGGGGTGTGTGTTGTGTCCTAATTTTACACCTTGGCGTAAATCACTTTGAATAAATTATTGTTGATCCTTGTTTTAGATTTTAATAGTCAGTTTTGTGGTCATTTTCTGTTATTGTTTTAATATTACTATGCCTATATTCATTTAGACTGACAGCAGAATCATACGGAGCGCAAAGCTTGCCAAGTACGGCGCTGAACCTGAAACTTCTTTGGCCACCGAGGAGCCAAAAGTGGAGGCTACTGCTTCACAGGTAAAAAATGAACCTTTTTTCATATAATAGTAAGCTAGGCATTTCAGTATTTCTTTCCATTAAGGGCTACTACATCAGTGCTGCCCTTACCCAACGATTGTCCTGACACCAAAATTCCAGCACTGTTTTGGGCTAAAATATCTTGGTGTAGTTAAAGGGGGCGTTCACGGTTTTAATCGAAACACACCTTTATTAATATACAACTCTGAGGATGTTTCCTCATCATTTGCTGCTTTTCAGTAGTTTTGCGTGCTCAGAACTGATCTAATGCATTTCTGAAGCCTGTTTTTAAAAAAAACAAAAAAGAAAAAATGTCTCTGTCCACTGTTAGGATTCTCTCTCTCTGCTCGCAGCAGAGAAACGGCATCTAGAGTTATTTTACACGAGAAATCTCTATACAATCTCTATGAAAAGTACAATTCGAGATGAGGATGATGCTCTGTGTCTGTTCCATAGGTGGGTAACACTGACTTATTTTTACTGTTTTGGATTTCTTAAGGTGGACTGTCCAAATTCAGGAGATGGCAAACTGCATGAAATAAAACACATACCGACATTATTACAAACTCTACAGCTCGAGTTACATATGGGTTTCTGTGGTAATTCAAATAGTGAAAGCAAGCTTACAGACAAGTCAAACTTCAGCTGCGTACTATCAGTTATTTTTCCCCAAACACACTGTTCCACCTTAAAAGACGCACAGCTTCTGAGTGTAAACAAACCAGAGAGAACAGCATTTCCCCACAATCGTAGACGTCCCCTTTTAATATCTAAATTGTCCTGAATTTGCATCGTACCAGACAAAGGGTGTGTGTCGGGTCCTAATTTTGCATCATGACGTGAACGATATTGCCAAAATGAAAGCTGTTGCTTCTCTTAGTCCTTATTGTTGTCATTTTGTTTTTTTCCCATGAGCAATGAAAGTAAGCAGCATGAAATGTCTGACTGGTCTTTGTCTCACACCTTGCAGGACAAAAACATTAACAAATCACCTGAAGGTCCGGATCTTTCGCTGATTTCTCATGAGCGGAGAGCAGAAATCATGGCAGCACAGGTAGAAATGGATTATCCATACACTCTATTTGGACAGCTATTTATAAACTAAGTTTAATAATAATATTAAATAACTGTCCTAATAATGATGCTCCAAGGCTTTTCTGGGGTAAAATGTTTTGACCTGAGGGAAGTCTCAAATGTCCTGACATTGGACTGTACCAGAAACGGGGTGTGTGTTGTGTCCTAATTTTACACCTTGGCGTAAATCACTTTGAATAAATTATTGTTGATCCTTGTTTTAGATTTTAATAGTCAGTTTTGTGGTCATTTTCTGTTATTGTTTTAATATTACTATGCCTATATTCATTTAGACTGACAGCAGAATCATACGGAGCGCAAAGCTTGCCAAGTACGGCGCTGAACCTGAAACTTCTTTGGCCACCGAGGAGCCAAAAGTGGAGGCTACTGCTTCACAGGTAAAAAATGAACCTATTTTCATATAATAGTAAGCTAGGCATTTCAGTATTTCTTTCCATTAAGGGCTACTACATCAGTGCTGCCCTTACCCAACGATTGTCCTGACACCAAAATTCCAGCACTGTTTTGGGCTAAAATATCTTGGTGTAGTTAAAGGGGGCGTTCACGGTTTTAATCGAAACACACCTTTATTAATATACAACTCTGAGGATGTTTCCTCATCATTTGCTGCTTTTCAGTAGTTTTGCGTGCTCAGAACTGATCTAATGCATTTCTGAAGCCTGTTTTAAAAAAAAAAAACAAAAAAGAAAAAATGTCTCTGTCCACTGTTAGGATTCTCTCTCTCTGCTCACAGCAGAGAAACAGCATCTAGAGTTATTTTACACGAGAAATCTCTATGAAAAGTACAATTCGAGATGAGGATTTTGCTTTTTATTGTTTTACTTTCAGCCTTGTTGCGTGCCTCATAAGAACAGAGCAGAAATTCTAGAAGCACAAATAGATGTTATAAGACAGGTTTGTTAGAAATCAGCTATAATGGGCTTTTTAACATTAACTATTGTGTTGAAAAATGAATTGTCTTTTAAGATAAGGCTCCAAACTTGTTTTTTTCATGGCTCAATAAACAATTATGGTTTCATTTTCATAGATTTTCACTAAAATGGATGATTCCTCTGACTACTCGCAGTACACGGATAGTGACGACGACTATGATCCACATGTAGATGGTGACCTTTCTGAGGCTTCTAGCTGTAGCACATCTGATTCTCAGAGTCATGTTTCCCACAAGAAATTAAAGAGAAACAAAGAGAAAGTCAACATAAACAACAGTGACCTCAAAATGAAATTATCCAAGCCACACAACAGAACCCAGAGTGAGGTCAGCAATGCAAGAAATAATGTCAGCACCTCAAATCTAATCTCTCTAACAGAAACAGAAAACAAGAGTTCTGTTCATGTAGCATCAATGCCATCCTCAAATACAGGCTGGAGATATAAGAAGCAGCAGTATTGTCTATATTGTGAGAAGCCATTCTCTAAAATTTCAAGGCATCTGCAGTATGTACATCGCAATGAGTCAGATGTGGCTAAAGCATTCAGCTTTGATAAAAAATCAAAAGAGAGGCGAGTGCGCCTGCGTTTGTTAATAAGCAGAGGAAATTTTGTGCACAATGCTGTTGTATCCAGTGAGGGTAAGGGTGATTTGGTGGCCTGTAGGAGACCTAAAAAACCTGCATTCACTCATGACTTTACACATTGCATCCACTGCCAGGGTCTGTATGCAAGAAAGTCACTTTGGAGGCACATTAGAAACTGTCCACAGAATTCCAGTATTAATGAGTCTAGCACTGGCAAAAAGCATGTGCAGTCACTCAGTTACATGGCATTTGCCCCTTCTCCCGATCTGTCCAAAGGATTTTGGAAAACAGTCGTATGCCAAATGAAGCATGATCAAATTTCTGATTTGATCAGGAAAGATAAATACATACTTCTGTTGGGAGAACAGATGTTCAACAAACTCAACCCAAGTTCCACAAAAAATGATTACATTCGACAAAAAATGAGAGAAGTAGGACGTCTGCTGTTTGAGGCAAGAACAATGACACCTATGAAGTGCATGGAAGATTTTGTATTGCCATCCAATTTCCCCCATGTCATCAAAGCAGTGAGAAGTGTTGCTGGACACTGTGAGGAAACAAATACATACAAGACTCCTTCACTCGCTCTAAAACTTGGCCATAGTTTAGCAAAAATTGCAACTTCTGTGGAATGCAATGCAATAATGGTGGGACAAGAGCAGCTTGCTCAGGATGCGCGAAACTTCAGAGTTTTGCAAGAGTATAAATGGAACGAATCAATCTCAGCTGCAGCAGGAACAACCCTCAATGAGGCAAAAATGAACAAGCCACAAATTTTGCCATTCACTGAAGATGTGAAGACGTTGCATTCTTTTTTAAAAACAGAGATGGAGAAATATAAGAATGCTCTGAAGGAAAATTCTGATGTCAAAAGCTATGCAAGCTTATGCAAACTGACACTTACCAGAGTCATACTTTTTAACAGAAGGAGGGGTGGAGAAACAGCAAGGTTGAAACTAGAGTCCTATGTTTCAAGAGAACAGTCACCAATTCACGAAGACCTGGCAACTGGGCTTAGCGATTTTGAAAAGAGTCTCTGTAAACATTTTCAAAGGGTGGAAATTCGTGGAAAGAGGGGCAGGATGGTGCCGGTACTGTTGACACCAGAGATGGTCAGTTGCATGGATCTCCTCATTGAGAAAAGAAGAATTTGTCAGGTACCAAGTGAGAATGTACACCTTTTTGCACGTCCAAATGCTCTCTCATCTTATCGTGGATCGGATGCTTTGCGTGAGTATGCAGAAGCCTGTGGTGCAAGAAATCCAACAGCTCTTTCATCAACAAAGTTACGTAAACAGATTGCAACTTTGTCAACAGTGTTAAATTTAAAAGAAAATGAAATGGATCAGCTTGCCAACTTTTTGGGTCATGACATTAGGATTCATCGTCAATACTACCGTCTGCCTGAAAGTACTTTGCAACTTGCTAAAATGAGCAAGCTTCTTATCGCAATGGAGAGAGGGGCACTGTCAGAAATCCAGGGTGTTCAGCTGGATGACATCGTAATTGATCCAAAAGGTAGAGGAACATAAAATTTATTTATAAAACTAGTATTTAGGAAGTGCAGTAAGATCAGGTCCAGTGGGTCATTTAATGTGATGATAATTTGGCAAAGTGAAATGTTTTTGATACTCCTGTATTTTGCAAGATCATTTTCACTAACCAGTTCTATACGTGATTAGATGAAATTGAAGACACTGATGCTAATACGTCAAGTGATGAGGCAGAGATAGAAGACCTTCCGGAAAGCCAGAGCCCAAGAGCTCCTCAGCCATCAACTTTAGAAAATCCACGCACCTCAGATCCAAATGGTAAGCTTAGGTTAACAAGTTGTATATTTGATAGCTGAGGCCAAAATTATATATTCAGTCTTGAGTGACTTTTTTTTTTTTTTTGTCTGATCTTTTTGTTTAACATATCTTCTTCCTCTCTGCCTGGTAAAGCACTCTGATGTGGTTGTTGCGTTCATACCTATTTTGACATTTCCAGATTAGTGTTTTTGGAGTAGGCTGTTTCATTGTGCTTGTGCATTGATCAGAATTATAGATTATATTGCACCATGAATTAAATTGGTTTTAACATTAAAAAAAGTATATGGTGTAACGCATTTGGCCAAATATAATGTATACTATAGTATGTGGCTTGCAGTTTTAGGATGGCTTTGAAATAGTCTTATTTTGTACAAGCACTATATTTAAAAGTTGTAGGCTGGTGATTTACATTAGTGTAAATTGTATGTATTTATTTTGTATTTAGATCAGCATAACAGAAAAGGAGAAAAGCAGAAAATCTCAGAATCCTTTTCTGACCAAAGTCATCTACAAGAACCAAGTTCAACACAAAGCAATGGTAAGGGAAAACAATCTTGCAATTTTATTTCTATGGCACATAGACCAACTGGTCACTTCATTGTCCTCCAGTTTTCTACACTCTGCCCATTCACCCAGTTCCACTGACCACACAGTAGCACTTTGTAGTTCTTCAGTTATTCTGAATATTTTTTACCCCCCTGTCCCTCAGCGCTCAGGACCCCCACAGAGCAGGTGTGATGTGGTGGTGGATCATTCTCAGTGCTGCAGTGACACTGACGTGGTGGTGGTGTGTTAGTGTGTGTTGTGCTGGTACACTGAACAAAAAAAAATGTAGTGACTCTGACTTTAAAGAAGCAATCTGTAATACGGACACGAAGCATTTAAATAAAAACTATAATACAGTGGGGAGAGCTCCTCCCCCTCCTCTTCAGACGTGAAGTTCGAGCAGTTGCCAGTTTGAGGAAAACTGAACGAACAAGCAAGAGACAAGAAGAGTGTGCCATAATCAACATATTTACACAGAAAAGTGTTCATCGATTCACTATAACATCTATATCTACGCAAAATAAGTGAACGTGGCCGTGATTTCCCTCCATTATACACATTTACTTATCTGTCCAAATCCACCTGAAATATTTCCACTAGACATGGCTGGTGTTACTTATCAACTTTCCTTTCCACCATAAATGTTGTTTAGGAGGCAGATCTTATCCACAATTTTTGTAGTCAAACATTTTGTTCCACCTTACATGTGTCGGTTTATGAGTCATATTGGCGTTATTCGCCAGGTTCTTGAATTCTGTTTCACCTTAAAAGCCGAAACTAGCGCTATAGCTTTTAAGCTTTTTGAAGCAACTGTTATTCCACTTTATCTGTTTAAAGCAAACAAACCGTGTGATGTCACTAAACATTTACCTACTTAAGGGGAGGGCAAAAATATAAAGAGCCACCACCATTTTCCCTGCATTTACAAGAAAGTAATATCTACACCACATTAAAATTTAGACTAGACAAGGCTGGTGTTATTTTCCCTTCAACCGTAATCATCAGTTTAAAAGGCAGATCCTTGCATCCTATTCACAATTTTTGTATTTAAGCGTTTAGTTCCACCTTAAATGGGTCTGTTTAAGAGTCTCCAGCTACTTATTGAATATTCATTTCCATCTTAAACAGCTATGCGAAGCTAAAGCTAGCGCTAGGTTTATAAACTAAACTTGTTTTGAAACACTTATTCCCGTCTTATCCATTTAAAACACACAACCAAGTAGAGCTGGGCGATATGGCCAAAAAAAATTTCATGAAAGAGTTTTCTATATTGATCAATCTCTATTTATTGTGATATTAACATTGTCACACTGTGACAAGGACATCCTTCTAAAATATAGACTGAATGCACCAATTGTTCATTACTATACAACATATATATGCACATATAGTATTCACATTACTCAAATTCACAAGGAAAGATTTCACTGGAACAATAACATTTCCTTACCACATAAATGTAATGATGTCTTTGTCGTGTTATTGAAACATTCTTATGGCATTACCTCCTCAAGCGTTTAAAGAAGCAAAAAGAGTAAAAAGATGAATTAACAAGAATTAAAAATAATAAATAAATAAATGAATGAACACTCCCAAGTGCTCAGCTATAATCATACTGCACGTAACCCATTAGAAGGCTTAGAACAGTGCTAGTAACAGTGGGAAAGCTAGAACATTTTCAGTTTCACACATTCATTCGTTCACTGCCTTTAACCTCGTATACAGTTCAGGGACGCGGTGGGTCCGGAGCATACCCAGGCGAGAGAATTCCATCCTTGGGGAATTTTTATTTAAAATTATTTTAATTATTTATTAATAATTATTTATTTTAAATTTAGCCTAATCTATACCAGCGGAGCCAGTAAAAAATTTGCGAGCAGAGAAAATAATTTTGTGTGAGGAAAACCACGTCAGGCAACGAACAGTGCTCTTGCAAACCGGAAAACATTTCCTATTATATTCATCATTACACACAGACTGATATTTCAAGTGTTTATTTCTTTTAATTTGATGATTATAACTGACAACTAATGAAAACCTCAAATTCAGTTTCTCAGAAAATTAGAATATTGTGAAAAGGTTCAATATTGAACCTGCTGCCACACTCTAATCAGCTAATTAACTCAAAACACCTGCAAAGGCCTTTAAATGGTCTCTCAGTCTAGTTCTGTAGGCTACACACTCATGTTGAAGACTGCTGACTTGACAGATGTCCAAAAGACGACCACTGACACCTTACACAAACAGAGGAAGACACAAAAGGTCATTGCTAAAGAGGCTGGCTGTTCACAGAGCTCTGTGTCCAAGCTCATTAATAGAGAGGCGAAGGGAAGGAAAAGATGTGGCAGAAGAAAGTGTACAAGCAATAGGGATAACCGCACCCTGGAGAGGGTTGTGAAACAAAACCCTTTCAAAAATGTGGGGAGAGTCACAAAGACTGGACTGCAGTTGGAGTCAGTGCTTCAAGAACCACCACACAGACATATGCAAGACATGAGTTTCAGCTGTCGCATTCCTTGTGTGAAGCCACTCTTGAACAAGACACTTGTCAGAAGTGTCTCGCCCCTGGGCTAAAGACACAAAGGACTGGACTGCTGCTGAGTGGTCCACAGTAATGTTCTCTGATGAAAGTAAATTTTGCATTTTCTTTGGAAATCAAGGTCTGGAGGAAGAGAGGAGAGGCACAGAATCCACGTTGCTTGAGGTCCAGTGTAAAGTTTCCACAGTCAGTGATGGTGTGGGGTGCCATGTCATCTGCTGGTGTTGGTCCACTGTGTTTTCTGAGGTCCAAGGTCAACGCAGCCGTCTACCAGGGAATTTCAGCACTTCATGCTTCCTGCTGCTGACCAACTTTATGGAGATGCAGTTTTCATTTTCAAAAAGGACTTGGCACCTGCACACAGTGCCAAAGCTACCAGTACCTGGTTTAAGGACCATGGTCTCCCTGTTCTTAATTGGTCTGAAAACTCACCTGACCTTAACCACATAGAAAATCTATGGGGTATTGTGAAGAGGAAGATGCAGTACACCAGACCCAACAATGCAGAAGAGCTGAAGACCACTATCAGAGCAGCCTGGGCTCTCATATAACACCTGAGCAGTGCCACAGACTGATTGACTCCATGCCCCTCTAATATTAATTTGTTTTTATGTACATTTTGTGTTTTGTGACTCAGATCTCATTTCTGTCAACAGACATTCCACAAAGCAGGAAGAAGTGGTCAGATGATGAGGTACATGCTGTTGAGAAACACCTAATGCATTGTATAAAGAGTGGCCGAGTCCCTGGTAAGAAAGACTGTCTCTCATGCTTGCTGTCTGAACCTGATGCTCTCAGAAACCGTGACTGGGTGGCCATCAAGTACTATGTGAAGAACAGAATAGTGGCACTCAAAAGAAAACTGTGTGGGTAAAATACTGACTTTGTAAGCTGACAAATGTATGAATGTAACGAAGGAGACGTTGTCATTTCATTTATTTTTTTATTCTGACATATCAGATGTGTTCTATGCAGTTTTTTTTAAGTTGGTAAAGTTCAGCCAGCAATATTCTTAAACCTTCTTTGTTCAGTATATAACCGTCATTGAATACTTACACTGTTCACCATTCACCAGTATGCTATTTGTTATTTTAATTGTTTGAGAGAGAAAATTTGCAGTGGATTGAGCCATGTATTATTTTTTTTAGGCTCGTTATTAATACAATATATTATTGGCTGAAGGATAATATAAAAGTAAATGTAAAAAATATAAAATAATAATAATAATAAAATATAAAAAAATAGATGCTTTATTATTGTTATAGCTATTGTTATTAATAACATAATTGTAATAACACAATGCAAAGTTCCAAGTGAATACATTGTAATTGTCCAAAAAAATGCCCCATGCATTCACTTTAGAAGAGATGGATAAAATCCTTCTTTGGATCATGTAAAATATTTTATTCCATTTTGTAGTATTTTTATTTGCTCATTCATCAGGAAATTTTAGTGTGAAGGACAGCTTCCAGATGTAAAAAACTAAACATCCACCAAAATGTAGATGCATGTGATCTATAGAATCTGCTGTAAAACTGTGGCACTTTGTTTTATACCTTGTGTTGGAAATTCAAATAAATGTTTTTTTTTTGATAATATGTCTGATTAGTTTAACTGTACACTACATGTACAGTTAGAATAAATCATTTCAATATTTTAGAATATTGAACTACTAAGATTATAAAAAAATTAAGAACATGCCCATACATCACCTTGAAAGCTATGATACACCCTATAATTGTTGTGTCCTTGATTTGCAGTAGTCCATGTGTAAAATAAGTCCCAACTTTTAACATGTCCCCATTATGTTGGTAGTAGCAGACTTGAAAGTGTGTGTATTGTATGTCCTGGAAGTTCACATAAACCCGAAAGTGTCCCATAATTTCACATAAACCAGAAAAATAGGAACTTTTTTAAAAAAGAACATACAGAAAAAATCAACAGATAAACATCATATGGGAATTATATGAAACACAAAAATAGGTTTCATTTGTTTCTGGAACCTCCAGAAAGGGATGTCCCCATTTGTAGGTAGTTTGTCTGGTGTCCTGAAATTACACAAAAACGCGTATGTGTGTGTGTGTGTGTGTGTTTGTGTTTTCACAGAGTAAGGTCCTTCATCATGCTATTAAAACAATATTTGATGCCCAGGATATACTTTTTAAAAACAGAGAGGTCTACTACAGTTATGAATGACTGGATAAAATGAACAGCTGGATTGATTTGAATTGACATTACTTTATTATTCCTCTGTGGATCAATAATAGAATATTGTATATATTAGGTGTATAAACAAGTTTTAAAGCTTGTTTTGTGTAACAAAAAATGGTAATTCAAAATTCAATAAAAAATAACCTGAAACTGTAGTTTGAAAATGGCAAGTGAGAAGAATTTGTTGGTTGATTGCATTCATCATGAGCTCCATCAGAAAAAAGCACTGCAAAGCTTTGGCAACGCTTTGTTCTGTCCTTGGGGATAATATTGTATCCAAATGTATGTGTGAGTTTTGGTTCAGACGATTTAAAGGTGGTGATTTCAATGTTAGTGAATGTAGATTATACTTGATGTTTATGTTTTTTTTAATGAAATAACAATTGTCCTTTTAATACTACAGTTACTTTAAAATGACAAAAAGTGGGAGAATATTTAAATGAATATAAGCAAAGCATATCTGAAGTATTTCTTTAACTCTCCCTCCCTCTCCCAGACATGGAGTTCCTTGAAGTCCTAACTGAGGGTCTCAACCGGGTCCTCCTTGTGCGCGGTGGAGGTCGTGAGGTCATCACCATCTACTCTTGAAAGCCCAATCTGCATCATTCCATCCCATTCCCTTCCCCAACCTCCAAGACCCCTGCAAACTTTACATTCACACATTCAGCCCCAAAAGACCCCCAACAACCACTCCCAAGCAATATCATAGAACCCCCCGCCCTCCCCCCGACACACTCCAAACCTGGAGACACAGGCCCTGCTCTTAACACCTCATCCTTTTCATGCTGCTCCCTTTTTATCCAGTCCTGTAGAGTTTCATCATTTTCTGCCCAATGTGCCCCACGGCCTCCTCCTGTTCAATATATTTGTGGTGGACTGGTGACCACCTGCTGAATTCAGTGCCACGTTTTTTATGAGGGCAGAATATTGATGTCAGTAAGTAATCTGCTGTATTCCAGAGGTTTTCTCCATCCCCCCTGTCCCAGACCCGTCCATCACTCTCCTCATCCAGTCAGGACGTGTTGCAGGGTTGTTCAAACGGAATGGGTGGGTTACGATATGTCTGTTTTTGTCTCTAGGGCTTTTTTTTTATTGTTGTTTTTGTCTTTGGATCATTCAAAAAAACAGCAAATCAGAACTTGCCAGGATGACAGCTGTGGAGAGGTCATCACTGGGATGAATTTTGACAGATGAACCGACTGAGAAGGTGACGGGACATTTCTGCCACTGAGTGGACTGATCTACCAATAGCCTTGTTTGGCTGATGACTGCGGAGGAACACTCTGCCTCACTGTCCAGTTAACAAGCTCAGGGGAAGCTGCGGTGAAAACAGTAAGGCTTCCCTGGCTGCACTGAAAAACTTGAGGGAAAAAAAAAGAAAGAAAAACAGAAGGAAAGAGTTTGCTCCGTCTTCTTGGCACAGTTCTGTCATTTTATTTGTGTTTGTGTGTGTATGTCTCATCCTCACCCTCTGTACACGCCTCATCTTTTCGTGTCTCCCGGTCGGATGTGGCTAGCTATTCCCTGCCAACTACGACATGTGCCAAAAAAACAAGAGTGGGAAGATCTGTGACTTGCTGTCTGATCGCCAAGCAGCAAAAAAAAAAATGACGAAAGTGGTTTATCAGCGTTATTGAAGCGTTAATTAGAGAAGGGACAAGCGAGGTGGAGGAAGAAAAGGGTTGTACGTCGGTGGATTAGTGTAAATACTGTACAATCTCTGAGGTTTTGAGGTACTGAAACATCACAGTAGTGTTCTTCTCCTCAATTCATTAAGCCTCTGAAGAGATGTCCTTATCTGACAGGGTCAGCTCCAAATCGAAAGACATTTGAATGGCTTTAGGCTTCTCACTGGAAGTGATCCGTACTGTACTGTAGCCCCCCTTCACAAGCACTCAACCTGCACTGGCAGCCACTGTGCAACAAGTGATTTAATGAGTCTGAGGATTCATTAAATGTGTGTGTGTGTGTGTGTGTGTGTGTGTGTGTGTGTGTGTGTGTGTGTGTGTGTGTGTTCCATCCGTGAGAGTGTGAGAGCTACCATTTTTGTCCCTTTTTACAAAAAGGAAAGCATATATGTTTGATACATTTACAGACAGATCTATTTAAAGTATCTTTATCAGTATGATGTGTGTCATCTGTGTTGGGATGCACCAAAATATCCTTGTAAAGATCACACAACTATGATGTAGATGTTGCTTGTTATATAAATGGAAACTATTATCAGCGGAAGATGACAGTTTACTGTTGGGTAGTGTCATAAGACAATATGCATCTTTTAGCAAACTGACACAGACCTACAAGTAGAAGAGTGTATTCTAGTGAGTGTCCTTTATCATTGCAGCCATTTCTGAGCTGTATTTCCTGATGTTACAGTGTTGTGGCATGACACCTTCCGAGGTGAAATGACATAGACGTTGTAGCTAAGGCAGTATGTCATAGTGACAATGCTAAAGTAACTTGTCAAGTGAGGCTGTGGCCTCTTGGGAAAAGTAACTTTCAATCTGCCGTTCATAAGGCTCGAGCTATGGCACACCATCAGTATGATGCCACTGAGCTACAAAGTCCGTTGATATAATAGACGATGTCATTTCACCCAAAGAAGTGTAACATAGCTGTTATATCAGCTTGTTTATCTAGCTTCATGTCAGTTGGTGAAATGAGCTCACAAAGGTGCGATGAAGCCTTATGAACACTGCCCTGCATTAAATTGTCCCCAAAGACACAAATACTGACCACAGAGTTTGAAAAGAAGCTATTAGTTAGAGCTAGTTTGAAGGTAGTAAAGTATTCTTGGTGGAGAGGAACTCCAGTCGAGCTCTATGCAGTACGACTAGTGTCAATCGTATGCAAACCGTATACGTGTCCTGGGCAGAAGAACTGAGGGAGTTTCTTTTTCATAGATTGAAAGCGAACGCTTTGAAAAGTGCATTTTGAAAAGATGGTGCAATAGCTGAAATTGAAGGTATCATGTAATCACTTCATTATTTATTTTTGTACGCATATACAGATTTTATATATGTGGCTTTATGTTGCATCATTCTCACAGCAGAAAATGGTTGTCACAGCTATATTTTTGTTTGCATTCAGAGGAAATAACTGTTATGGTCACTTGCACTTGTGGTAGATTTATTATTATTAATATACAATATATAAATTATATATATACACATATGAATTATCAGAGATTAAATCTAGAGACTACAGATAACAATATTTTCCGTTTTAAAAGATTATGAAAACCTCTCGTAAGTTGCGAATGCTGCTAGTGTACGAATAGACTGATTTGTATTGTGTGTATGTACATAGAACAAAACAAAGCAAATCTATTTAAGGGTCTATACAGAACATAAGTGGAGAAGGGGTAGACTTATGAAAATACATATCAGTGCTGGTGATTATCACATCTAAGATGTATGCAGGTTGGTTTTTGCCAACTTTCGACTAAAACAACAATCAGCATTACCATCAAAAATCCGAAGCTGAACCGTTTTGAAACGTCAGGACAGCTTTTGTGGCGTCATTCTACTGGTGATGTACAATATCTAACCATGCAATGCACAAGCGTACAAGGACACAGCTGCTTTTTGGTCTGTTGTACGTTCTGAGCCGTCGCATGTTCTCCACGCGTTCTTGTTTGCTTTCAGTAAGGCCCTTGAGCCGCATATGAGTAGATCTTCGCTCATGCATCGCCTGCATAGACTGAGCCTTTTAAAAACATATTCCCCAACAAGCAACGCTGGGTTGGTCTGAAAAAGATGAATTTCTGACCAGTGTTTTGAGATTATTTGTGTTTTTTATTCCTGTTTGCATGGTTTGTGTATGAATATTTGTTTCTATGGTGTGTTGTATGTAGAGGTAGAGACGAAGGACAGATGAGGTGTTTACAGGAGCCCATCTGGCCAAGGGCTGGGGTCCATCAACAAATTCTCGGGCACCTTCCACAGAGGTTCCTTTTACATGCGTTTTTGAAAATGGGGGATGGAGAATAGTGTTTCCTCCACTCTAAGATGAAATATTAAAGACACTTTAAAATGCATCCATTTATACATAGATCGTAGATATTATATTATTATATTATATTTTAAAAATGTCCTAACTTTCAGTGCAGTGTTCAGGAACATCCTATTGAAGGTCTACTTTGCTGCAGGTTTAGTTTCAACCTGAATCTGAAATGCAACCCTTACACTTATCTTACGTCTGATCCAGACAATATAGGACACCCAAACGAGTTCAGCTGGAGCAGGTGGCACACTGGTTGAATCTAGACTCTGTAGGAAAGTAGATCCTAGGTTTTAAGGCTAGTACTAGGCTTTAAGCTTTGGCTGCTTATGTTTAGCTGATGGCTAGATGAAGCTAATGTTATAGAGTATATTTTCCTTGTGAAAATAATCACCAAGTACTATAACAGGACCACGGTTGGTTCTTTGTACTTTAAAATGATCCTTATACTTTAAAATTAGTTGTTGAAGGTAACATTTCCTGGCTGAGTAGGTATTTCAGGTGTTCTTAGCCATATATGCTAGCACTGGCACATTTATGACCCCCTGTTACAATCAGAAATGAAATGAACAACTACACCCTTGGCCTAATGGGTATCAAAGCCTCTGACATTCGGTCACCAGCGGTCAAAATGCTGCACTCTGAAGTGACTTGTGACCCAAAACAACACAGGTGGACGTAGCCTAATGAAACGTTTGGATGCATTCTACACTTACCTGTTGTATTTTGATATTCATAGATCCACGTGAAGTAGATTAGCAGGATACTCGGTGTGGTGCGAATGGGTCTTAGGTGTCTTTTTGGCTTTGTATATTTAATGCGCTAGCTTTCAGTACTCTCGTCCTTTGTTGTATTGTGAGAATGCTTTAGTACACTCCGAACAGTGGTCTTAGACTGGTTCACGTTTTTCTTTTCTCAGTTGATTTTCCAAGGTTATGTGCAATATTGATTCTGATATTCTCTTTGGGGGGAGGGGTACAAGTTCCATACCTTTTGTATGTATGTGCGAAGGTGTTTATATTTATGTTCATTTACCTCTGTGTCTGCTTTGAGCATGGTCCTGTCTGGGCCGTGACGTTCATCGGCGCTCTTTGTGTGCTAGAGGAGTGTACATCACATCTGTTCTATGGTGGCTGAGATAGAAATGCACTTTATAGAGTTAACATTCTTTTCGGCGGCGGCTTTGGCCGTTTTCTGAGCATGCTGGATCGTTTCAGCTTTCCTCTAGAGGCAAGAGTGTGTACTGCAGTCATATGGAGGCAGTGTCGTTCCAGGTTTCACCATGAGGTTGCATTTGCGGGACAGATTATGTTCTCTGCAGTAACATACTACCTGATCATAATGGTTTTTAATCCTTCTATACAATATTATGGTGTTCTTATTTTTCACTCAGCATGGATCACTATATTTTTGTTGTCGTTTCCATTCTCCAATCGGAAGAACAGAGTATAAGACCTAGATGTGAAAAATGACGGTGTTACATTCTTGTCCCAGACACTGAACCAATATAGTGATTCCCTCCCCTTGCTTCAACTGCCCCATTACCCCAAACCCCTTCAAATCTCACACTCAGCCCCCTCCCAACTAACCCTACCCCAGTCTCTCCTCCAAGCACTGTATTAAAATGTGATTGCAGTATAAATCTGAATATTTGATCAAAGACTATGAACAAGCGCTTCCACTTCTGGGCTTGGCTCTGTTAAAACTGGCAGTGGGCTGATGATGCAGCTCCCTTCATCTTCTCTCCCTCACGCTTTTGTGTTCAGTACAAGATCTAAAAAATTATTTTGAGAGGAACCTTGCTAAAATGTAGTTGAATGCATTATTCCATTAGTCATTCAGAGATGAATAAAGTAAATACCTTAATAGCCTGCCGTACATTTCTCAACTTAGAGTATAAAAACATCTTAAGGGCTCCAGATAGCAATCTGTCCTGGGTTTGTGAAGTGTAATTGGGTACAAACACAGCCAAACACGTCTCTTCTTTGCTATAGGGGCACTGGCCAAATCCCTTAGTGCTCCAACCTTTGGTCTATGTAGTAATTTAATATTATTACACTAAGTTACTAAGGTTTCAGGTGTTTTTGCAAGGTCCAGCCAGAACAGTTCTAACAGAGCCAGGGCCCAGGTTTTGTTGTCTAATTCAACGCATGCACATTATCCTGAACAAGTTGATATAACTCAATATATATATTTAAATGTTTTGTGGTTCTCAGTATTACGTTCACTCTCAGTATTTATTTTTGATTCTTTTAAAAGCCTATGTGTTCTTTTTACAAGCAGTGTGGTGTAACTTATTGTGTACAAATGCTTTATTTGGGTACATCTGTAGGCTAGCTAGGTTGAATGAGTGTATTGGTTACAGGAATCTATTTTTATTATAGTTAGTTTAGCCAA
>NC_089802.1:43168519-43198519 GCF_029633855.1 Hoplias malabaricus | reverse complement strand
AGTGGATTAGACCGGATGGAGAGGCGAGAGTCTGCTTATAGAGCAGAGGAAAAGCGAGTGAGTGGTTTTGCGTTCTGATGGGGAAAAATGGTTTTCTTGTTGTGGTGTTTTTTTCTTTTCTTTTCTTTTTTTGATAAGCAAACTTGAAAATCGCAGAGTGTTTAATAATGCTGTGTTTGGAAATGTTGTACAGTGCAAACTTGGAGACAAAGTTTATGTTTCTCAGAATATTCTTCAAACTCCTGTAAGAAGCATCCTTCTGTTCAGTAACTTCGGCATTAATCTACATTCTGTTTAAAGTGGATACATTATACCCACTTTTCCACAAGTGGAGAACACAACCCTGGGGTCTTAATAAAACTGTCAGTGATACCTTTGGTCATAACACCAAAGCAGCTTTCTTCCCCTTTTTAAACAACCCTGTTCAGAGCAGCTAGTTTCAGCTCCTGTTCCTTTAAATGAGAATGAGCCACAACTCAATTCAGTGTGAGAACCTCCTTTCTCTGTTCACTAGAAGTGCCGAGTGCCGGTCATTTGACCACAGAAAATCCCTGAAACTTTAAAAAAATATATTCTTTTCATTAGCCCTCCTTTCCTGAATTTTCCTAGACATGTACTTTTTTTAACTGAGGATCTTTGAATATTTTAAATCATTCTTGTGAAGACTCCTGTGAAGATCCTTGTGGTTTAAGCAGATATCCTGTCTCCTCCTTTTCGCTCCTGAAATATTGTATCATTAATATAAATAAATAAATAAATAAATAAATAAATAAATAAGCATGAATGAATATAGAACAATAAACAAAATGTAACTAATATCCTAATCTACTCTCAGCCTGCTAAATGAGGCTGAGATTCGGACGAGGGGGCGGGACAATGCTAATATTTCTGCACTTGACAATAAAAACATTGCAGAACCAGAACAACTCATTGTGTCTAATATTTTCTGACTTGGACAGCCCCCAGCACCCAGAGGTGGTCATGATTCACAGTGCTATCCCCAAATTAATGAGCACATGCCCTGAGAAAGTGATTTTGTTTTTCACAATATGTGCCCTTAAAGGATTCAGATGCCTCCGGGAATGCCTGTCTCTTGTTAATGTTGAATTTTCACGGTTACTTTTCATTTTAAGGCACATTCTGGACTAAACCCAGCCTCTAATATGTTCTTAGTTGTTTTCTGAAAGGAAGCCTCAAGGCTTTCACTGAACTCACAATTTTATGTTGTTTTTTTTAAAAACAAACATCTCTCACAACAATAAACATCATGCATTATCCATAAAAATCATACAGAGTTTGGGAATATCTGTGGTGTCATTCAGTCCTGAATGTTGGACTATCCACTGATACACAGGCTAATGCATACAGTCAGGCCAGCATTAGTGTTAAATTAAGATTATTATTATGTTCTGTTTAGTGTCACCCTGCGAAGGACTGGTGTTCCCAGTGATTCCGGGTGGGCTCCGGACCCACCGCGACCCTGAACTGGATAAGCGGTTTCGGACAAAGAATGAATGAATGAATGTTCTGTTTAACAAGAGTACTCCTTCCAGTTAAATGTCACTGTAGAGTTTTTGTCGTTCAAAGACTATAACAGAAATGCAGTAAACGTGTCCTGACAGTGACAAATAGCTCATTTGTTTTTAAAACATTTAAAAAGCTAGACATCCCCAGACGAGGTGGGGTCTTGTTGAGTCTGCCAGCTCTGGGACTCTGCAGGTTGCACACCTGCCCACAGCCACAGACAGTCTCCATGGAAACGGGAGGCAGGGAGGATGCAGCCTCGCAGAGAGGAAGTGTGAGCGCTGGCATGGCGAATAGGGAGGGATTAGAGCAGAAACAAAGGTGGGATTGCACACAGATTCACATGTGTGTGTTCCTGACTAGTGGGTGTTTTGCTGGACTATGCTAAGCCTGTTCTTAACCCAGTCTTGACGGTAAACTTAGGAAGAAAGAAGAGACATTTTGGCTGTTTGTTTTTAGTAACAACAACAAAAATGCCCACAAGGGCACAATATAAACATTTCATACATTTTCGTTGTTTCCTAGATGCTGGAGATATTTGCTCCCTGTAAAAAAGGCAAACTCACTCACACTCCAGCAGAGGAATGAGAGCTGCTTCGAAGTGCTGGGGGAAACCGGTGTTCTGAGATCAGAAGATCAGAGAGAGAGAGAGAGAGAGAGAGATGGAAAGACCGATACAGAGAAAGTTTGAGAAAGAGAGATTTATGAAGACTGTGTGTGTATGTGTTGAGAGGAAAAAGAGAAAGATGGATGGAGAGAGGCAAAGATTTAAAGATTTAAAAAGTGAGAGATGGAGAGAGACAGCAAGAGAGAGAGAACGAGAGAGGGACGAGGGATATAGGCACAGACTGAAAGAGAACGAGCAATGAAGAGAGACAAAGGGAGGGAGCAAGAACAATGGAGAAAGAGACAGAGAGATGGAGTGAGAGAGACAGATGGAGAGACAGAGGAAGAGAAAGATGGAGAGAGAGGGAGAAAAAGATGGAGACACAGAGGGAGCTGTTCTGTCAGTGATAAGTTGGAGGACACACTAAGGTCAGTTCATTAACGAGACTAAAGCGAAGGATAAACCTCTATTAATAGCAGACGTAAGATGTAAATTGTTAGAGCGCCTCCCTCAGGAGATTGAGGCAGATGTTCCGACAGACCGACAGACAGATAGATGATTCTCAGCTGAAAGTGTTTGAAATTCTTCTCTCTCTCTCTCTCTCTCTCTCTCTCTCTCTTTCTCTCCATCTGTTATTGTGGCTGTGTTCTGACTCAGTAGCTCTGGTGATTGGGTTTAATCCCAGCTGAGCGAGCCGTAGAAAATGAAGGGACTCTCTTCAACAGGCCTCACTGAGCTCATGAGAGAGAAAGAGAGAGAGAGAGAGAGAGAGTGAGAGGGTCCTCACCACGCTGCTGCCTAAAGATCAGGTCACTCGGTGTCCATCTGAACGGCACGTAATGGACAAACTTGATGCATTTTCTGGACACCTTGGGCGTCATCAGGAAAGAGACACATCAGGACAACTTCAGATACACTACCTCCAAATGTTTCTTCAGAAATTAAGTGTATTAATGCAGAATTTGCCCTCATTTTGTAAGAGCTTCTGGCAGTTGGAAGACTTCGGGAGGGGTAGCATCGTAGGGCTCCGGGAAGCGGGATGGCGCACCATACCTGTTGTGTGGATATTTCCATTCCATGCTGTTGGCTGCAGGGGATAGAAGAGTGCACACAGGCATCATGAAGGATCTGAGAGACCTACACCAACCATGGAGAGGGAGAACCGACGGTGCCTTCAGTGAGTTGGCACCAGTGGCTCACAGACCGTGCAGACCATTGTGACAACTGCCCTTTACACCTCGTCAACGTTGCCAAAGACTGCACTGGTGTCATACTAGAGTCACTCAGAACGGCTGGGGGGTGGTCTTCAGTAACAAGTCCCGCTTTTGTCTTATGCCCCGGAGACACTACATGACTTTTAAAGTCGGGACAGATTATAAACAGAATGGGTATTGCACACTACACAACTGTTTTGTGGTGATTTTTAAGGAGACTGGAGAAATGTCAGGAACACACTACATGACCCCAAACCCGACTCGTGTTTCCTAGGAGACACCCTTAAACGCGGACCTATAACTCACTGCTATTTGTGTAAATCCACAAAGAAGCAAAACATGTCGTGGATGTGGAAACTCAGTCAGCGTGGACTCTACACAGTGCAGAGTGAGCTGGAGATTAGTAAATGAGAAAACGTTCCACCTTAAATGTTTCAGAAACATTGCTGTTATCCGTAGTGCTGTGTTGTTTAAGGTGGAATGGAAAAAATGAATAAACATCAAATAAAGGCTGTAACGGCATGTTTTGTGGCTGACAGGTAATACTCGTTATTTGGGGATATGTGCATTCAGCTCTATGTAATGTATTGTAGTTTTTATAGTTTTACCTTTTAATCCATTCTACAGTGCTCCGACCTCCACTGCATGCCCCTGTGTTTACTTTCTGTGCTCTGTTCTCATTGGCTGTTAATGGGACTCATTGTGTTTGGGACTCATTGAGTTGGTGAAGTGTGTATGTGAGTACGTCCAAAGTCGGGTTGAACATGTTTGATATGCTGTGACTGGTCTGAAATGAGATTTGGAGGCACACTACACAACTCCCCCCAACCCCCCCGACTGACACCTGCAATTGCAGAGACCTGAGTCTGCAGACTAGAGCCAGGTAGCACAAACCCGGCCCAACTGGAAATCAGGCTTAAAATCTGGCTAAAATTGTACTGTAAACCCAGCTTTAGTGGAGACAGGCCAGAAATCCCCTTCTTCAGGAACTGTAGCCAGCGCCAAGATGAGCGGCTTCTTGTCACACGTCGCACATCGCACATTCAAAAGGCTTGGTCATAGTGTGGCGTGCAATTTCACATGATGTCAGATCACCTCTGGTCTATATTACAGGCACTTTGACAGCCCAACGTTACGTTAATGAGGTCCTGCAAACAGTGGTCCTTCTTTTTCTGAACACACACTTCTTTGGACTATTCCAACTGGACAACGCTTGTCCACATAATGTTACCATCCGAAGAGCTTGCCTCTTAGACACAGATACTATGCCACGTCCAGTCGAATCACCACATCTATCCCGATTGAATTTGTGTGAGATGCTCTCCGACTCCTCCTTCTGGTTTGATGTGTGTATTTGTGGTGTTATGAGGTCAGAATTCTTGTAGAAACACTCTATGACCAGAAATATCGGGACAGCCCTAACATCAGTGTTGGTCTTGATAACACTGAGACGTTTATAGCACAGTGTGTCACCCAGGGCTTTAGTACCCTGAGCTAATCTATACTTTATCTAACACACACACTTCTTCCTTCCAGAAGAGTTTATAAATCCTCTCACTCGCTCCTCTCACACTCTCCGTCTGATTTATACACTTTTGCTTAGCTCCATCTATCCTCCGCGCTGAGGGAGACAGCAGCAGACACATGAAGACACATGGCTGTCCAGACCAGACCTCTAAGCACACACACACACGCACACACATACACACACACACACAGTATCAGGCAATATACTGTCTAATGGAAGCAAGATGGAGGACTCCTGCAAAGACTCCTGGAGAAGGGGAGAGAAAGAAAAGTGTGGAAAATGGAAGAGGAAAGAACAGATACGGAGGGGAAGTACAAGAAGATGTAAAAGTAGGATGGATCTGTCTCAGTGAGAGAGAGAGAGAGAGAGAGAGAGAGATCAGGCACAGATCAGACAGACTGATAAAGGAGTCTTCTTAACTTTCACAGAGAGCAAGCTCAGAAACTGAGGACAGACACCACTTTTGCAATAATTCACTGCCTTTGAGACCACGACCTTGTATTTCATTTTTTTTAAATCATGCTTTCTTCCTTTTCATTTTAAAATGCAAGCTGTAATTTATAATACGTGAATATTTCATTATGAAAAGATCACTAATAATATATTAATGTGGAACACTTTTCCTGTGAAGCTGCCTCACCATGTTCAGTGACAGCAGTTTAAAGCCCCTGGCACTGGGCTGTGGAGCAGTTGAGCTATGGCTTCTGGAGCGATCGAGCACCATCCAAAATAACTGGAAGAGCTGAATCCAAAACAAATCATCTAAAGTCAGTCAGTAACTTAAAGTAAGCTACTATTATTATTATTGTTATTATTAATAGTAGTAGCAGTAGTAGCATTTAACAAAAATGACCAAAGTGAGTTGTTTTTTTATGTACACTGATATAAACATGCTGCCCCTCCTCCAGGTTCCGTGGAAAGACAATTTATTCTATGGTTTTATTTTATATGATTGCCACTGCTCAAATATTCATCCCTAAAATCAGCATGTGCAGCAAAAGCCTCCATTCCACCGTCTTAAATCAATCTATCAGGTTCCATTTTTTCCCCGCATTTTTTTCAGCCTTCATTATTTAACTCTGTAAGCTTTGGTCAATATGGGGGCAGTGCACTCTTTTCAACCTCAAACTCTGCCAACAAGCACACCTTTGTCCTGACCTTCGTCTTCACATTGGCTCCCTACAGAAACATCTACATTAATTAGGACAAGCTTCAAGTAGATACTATGTAAATAACTCACAAATAGTTGGGGCTGGATTTTACAAACTGAAGCTGTTTTTCCAACTGTGCTCAAATCGCAGCTTCTTTCCTCATTGAACAAAAGAGTCAGTACATCGTTCATCTTGATCAAATCTCCTCTCGGTTTGACTCTGTGTTGGTGAATAATGGCCAGTGAGTGGAACTACAAGGTGTGTGTTTCTAATGAATGGTGAGGGTCTATTGATATTTATAATGACAATGTCTGTGGTAAATATTCAGCTACAAGCTTGAATAATTAATCCAAATGTCATTACAGTTAAACTACTGGAATCAATAGTCTAATGATCTCTAAATGTCAGCTGAAAAAATGTAGCACTCTTAATAGTCCTGGTTTTAAATGAGTTTGACCCCACATTAACCTCTCAAAGCAGGCATTTACTTACCGTGGAATCTGAGCTCTTCACGAAAAAGGGAATTTCATCATAACTAGCGTTAATCAGAAGTGTCTGTAGGAGTTTAAATCTCGGCTCCACGCAGGACTAAATATAGACTCAAATGGGCAAGTTGCACAATGCTTATCGCCAAGTCGTGTTCAAACTTTGTGTTTAGATGGGCGGTCAGTCCTGACTTTATCACATTCCTGTTTTCTCATGAAGTCATTTCCAAAAATATCACCCAGGCAGATCTTTTCAGTCTTCATGTGGGTGATTACGCATACAGCAGGTTCAGCAAATGATTGCTGCCAACTGCGGGTAATGTAGGGTTCGTACCATAGTGTTTAGTGCAGAGGTATTCAAGCGTCTTCCTTCAGAATCTTCCATAGACAATTTTCAGAGAAATTGCCCTGCACCTCCTCAAAAAAAATGTAATAAAATAAAAACTTGTCCATATCCCTTCAAACTCCACATTTTGAAAACCTCTAGTCTAGTGATTAATCTGCTGTGTTACACGTGATTAAGTTCAGTATTAACCAGACTTTTGAGAACACTGAGAAGCGTGATATGAGTGGATATGAAAATGCCAGAGCTATGGTCACCAGTTGGTCCAATACACTGTGTGACCAAACACATCCATTACATTGACACCTGCTCATTGAACTTAACTTCTGAAGGGTATTAATAAGTAGCTTGTCCCTCTTTGCTGCAGAAGTATCTCTACTCTTTTGGGAAGGCATTACTCTAGATATCTGAGTTATCCAGAACATTTTTGGGGTCATGCTATTTGTATCGGAATGAAAAGTTTGCACATTATGGTGCAGTATTCACAGCTTCAGAGCAGAGAATTTGATGCTTATCATGGACCGAAGGTTTAAGAGAAGGTCTCAGGGGAAGAGATTTTGATAGGAACAGCACCAAACCAATTCTAGCAGGCTGGTTGGGATCTGTGTCTATCTTTCTGTTGTGTTAGAAAGTCTCCAAAATGCCAGAAAAGTGATCTATGCCCCCGGGATGTTGGGAACAATCTCGTGTGATGCAGTGTGGTTTTTTTAATACAGTCTGAATTGGCCCATGGGAGCGGGATGTCATTTGAAATGCACATTACTCCTAATGGCCACTCCATTAAAACATAGCTGCCCTTAAATTAGCCCCGCTCGCCGCTGGAATGCTTGCTTGGCAGCTATTTCCGTAACATTACCAAATATATTTGCGAATAAACAGACGTGCTGGACGGCATTCAAGCCACAGACAAAAACCTGGAGTATTTCTCTGGGACCTAGCGTATATATGCGTATATATATTTTTGCCTAATTTGCGGTGCTAAGGCCTTGTTCGGGTGACTTGTTCTCTGAGTGTACGTGTCAGTGGCACACCGTTCTTTGATTAGTGTGCAACAAAGTGGGAAACAAAGCCAGGATGGAGCACAGGTGGCTGCTGGAACGCTGCCTGGGTGCGTGTTAGTGAGTGGGAGTTAGCGCCCTGCTCCCTTGCAGGTAGGTAACAAGGGGGCAGGTGTGAGTGGGAGAGTCTGGCCACTGCCCAGGAGCTCCTCACTGTGAGAATTATGAGAGAGAGGGGAAAAAAAGCCATTTTTTAACCCTGAAGTGTCCCTTGCTATTTATGAATCCTGACTGGTGTTTTCTTTGCAAACTTGAATGACCTCATGGTCCACTGTGTAAGGGTACTGTTGTAGACTATTGCTCATTTGCTCCTGAAGAGTTTAGTACACACTTCTACGTCATGTTTGGTCAATTTCTGACACCAGGACCACCCTGGCATTCAAGACATTTAAGACATTTGGTGCGCACTTTTTTTCACAGCGATATACAGTTTCATTCAGGGTACTTATGTAGGAAAATGTAGTGTAAGGAGTCCTGCACAAGGACTTTTATTACTGCAGCATAGTGTGTTTGCCTGAGAAGGGAACTGAAGCCCTGTCTACTGAGAGGATGGCAGTGTGACACTGGGGCCGGATATTATTTGAGGATCATTGTGGGTGTATTGGGCGGCACAGTGGGGTTGTGGGTTTGAGCCCAGTGAGGAGGTTTGTTCTCCCAGTGAATGTGTGGGTTTCCTCCAGGTGTCCAAAAACCCATGTTGGTAGGTGGATAAGTGTCCACATGTGTGAGTGAATGTGTGAGTGTGTGTCGCCTTGTGAAGGACTGGTGCCCCCTCCAGGGTGTGTTCCCACCTTGTGCCCAGTGATTCCGGGTAGGCTCCGGAATGTTTTTTTTAATATCATTGTCATCGTTTGATCCACCACCCAGCAATATCTGGCCAAAGGGGCTTCAGAAATTGGAATCTACCTTCATCTCATCTTTGAGTAGATCCTTAGGCCACAGACTAAGCACTATCATAGTGTCAGTGCCTCAGTAAAACTTCAGAACTGTACATTTTTTATAGAAGATGGAAAAACATTTTCTTGAATATATGTTAATATATAATATACATCCACACATTTTCAGATTGTTGACACCACACAGACAGGACCGATCCTCAAAACCCAATGGGAGTTCCTCCTGAACTGCTACATGCTACATGACGAGAGCAGGCGGGAGTGTCTCACAAACTACAAGTAAATAAAACTCCTCGGATGTTAGCGAAACCATAACCCAAGTTTGGTTCTAATTGGATTGCAGTCTTTCAGGCCTGACATTAATGTCACGCTTCACACCTGAGAGCCCACCCACACTACAGGATTCTAAGTCATAAATACTGAACATATTTCATATTTACGATTCACAATCAGGAATGCCCCGACTGCACTGAGAGAACGTTATATTGGGATGTAAAGATTGGATTATGGACTCCTCACACTACAGGATGATCTGGGATTATCAATGTTTACAATCATTCTAAAATCGGGAGAACTTCTGCGATTGTCTGTAAGAGCAAATCAGTCAGATTATTCTGTAGTGTGGGCCAGGCATAAGTCTTTGACCATTTATTTTGCACAAGACAGTGATTTACAACTCTTACATGTAGACTAGTTTCTCCCCCACCCCCTACACACACAAACACACAAACACACAATCACAGATGTGTGCTGCTTCCCCCTGAGGTTCTCATTAATGCTGCATTTTCATACGTCTGATGATAAAATGACTTTGATGAATGAGAGAAAATGATTACATTTCCATTAGGTCATACAGGTCACTCGCTTTTCTTGACCTCTTACCCTTTTTTTTCCAACAGAGACTGGCCAAAGAGGCAGAGGAAATTCAGAAGGAGCACCCCTGGCAAGACAGCATCAAGGTACTGCCTTTAAATTTGCTTGCAGTCTGTTTGCCTTGGGCAGATGTGATGTATTAAATTGACTCCGAATTCAGGACTCATTTTCAGCTCAATATATTGATTGCACACACACACACATGCACACACAAAGAGATCCAATCTCAATGTGTTCATACACACACAGACACACACATAGATCTGATCATAACGGCGCTATATACAGATCTGATCACCATGTCCCTATACACACAGGCACACACACACACACACAAACACACACACACACACACACACACACAGATCCAATCACGGTGTGTCTATACACATGCAGATTGTATCACAGTGCATTTCAATACACACGTACAGATTCAATCACAATGTGTTTAAACACACACAGATACATGGAAATGAGTTTATACACACAGATCCCATCACACTGTATACACACACACACACAAACACACACATCCAATCACACACACAGATACATGGAAATTAGTTTATACACACACAGATCCCATCACACTCTATACACACACACACACACACATCCAATCACACAC
This sequence comes from Hoplias malabaricus, assembly GCF_029633855.1. Classification (NCBI taxonomy): domain Eukaryota; kingdom Metazoa; phylum Chordata; class Actinopteri; order Characiformes; family Erythrinidae; genus Hoplias; species Hoplias malabaricus. Next base: position 43,188,212 of record NC_089802.1, on the reverse strand, counting down.
AGAGAAACAGTCGCATTGTGATTATATACATGGACAGATATAATCATAATGTTCTCATACACACACACACACACACACACACACACACACAGATTCAATCACCTTGTGTTTATATACACACACAGATCTGATCACAGTGTGTTATATCCAGTGTAGAGCGATTCACATTGTAGTTATACACACACACACACACACAAACAGTGCATGCTCAATATGAGAAGCTAGTTAGTATCATAATTCTAATACACACGTGGTTACATTTGTCTTTTAAATCTGTTTATGGACAACATCCACATAAGAATTCATTATAATGATGAGTGTAAACAGGGCCATAGAGTCATTTGATCGTGTCCTTTGACAGTGACGAGTCAAACAAACACCGACGGCTTGTATATGTTTACATCTGTATATAAATGAGCTATTCTCACCAGTTTAAACAGCTACCAACCTCAGATCTACAAAGACACACACAGCACAAAAATGAGGAGAGATAAATTCACCATGCACACTCTCACTCTCTCTCTCTCTCTCTCACACACACACACACACACACACACTTGGCTGTCTCCAGGGAGACAGAGCTTGCTGTCATGCTACACTTCCTACAAATGGAATTTTAACCCCGTGGCTCCCGCGGGATATTTGAGAAAAGACTCTAAAACTAATAATTATGAGACCTCCTCACCGAGAGAGCCCATCACTGTTCATGCCTGCTTAGCCACCGCTCTCGCAGTGTGGAGGGGGAGGGAGGAGAGAGCTGCCTATCACCTCACACACAGGCAGCTTTGGGTGGGTTGCCATGGACTCCAAACACCTCTCCCCTGGAGCTTTGCAGTCAAGAGCTTGTGCGGTGTGAGCTCACCATGTGAGGCTGTGTGGACGGCTTGGTGTCCGTCAAAACATTTCATTTTTCTTATCTCTGAACCACAGTTTGACAGAGTGCTGCGTTTTGAATTACTGCTCAATTATTAAATATTGTCTTGATGTTACGTTTATGAACCTAATAAAGCAAAGGTCGCACGTTCATAGAATGAGACCTGGAATTTAATATAAAATAACTGATACCTATTTTCATTTTATTAACTTTTTGGGAGGGGATATTTACTTATATATGTCGCTAATGTTAGTCATTGCTGATCCTTCCCGATAGTTGGGTCATCACACCATTACACCGTGCCGAATCTGGCATTACCCAGCAGCTCGAACCCAGTGTCACTAAGCTAAACAGACGTGGAGGAGAACCTTAACTAGGGGCTTACTTTTTGTATGTTGCTATAAAAGAATCTGACCCAAGCTGTGTTTCCAAGAATGGGCTGCAGTCACACAGCTTCAGGGACCTGGAGGTTGTGGGTTCGAGTCCCGCTCCGGGTGACTGTCAGTGAGGAGTGTGGTGTGTTCTTCCTGTGTCCGTGTGGGTTTCCTCCGGGTGACTGTCTGTGAGGAGTGTGGTGTGTTCTCCCTGTGTCTGCGTGGGTTTCCTCTGGGTGACTGTCTGTGAGGAGTGTGGTGTGTTCTCCCTGTGTCCGTGTGGGTTTCCTCCGGGTGACTGTCTGTGAGGAGTTTGGTGTGTTCTCCCTGTGTCTGCGTGGGTTTCCTCCGTGTGCTCCGGTTTCCTCCCACGGTCCAAAAACACACGTTGGTAGGTGGATTGGGGACTCAAAAGTGTCTGTAGGTGTGAGTGTGTGAATGAATGTATTAGTGTGTGTCTCCCTGTGAAGGACTGACGCCCCCTCCAGGGTATATTCCTGCTTTGCGCCCAGTGATTCCATGCCCCTGAACTGGATAAGTGGTTACTGACAATGAAAAATCGAATGTTAGTTTGTATATTCATAAAACTCAAACAGCCGAAAAGAAAACACAAATAAAACATGATTTAATTAATAAATGAAGTACAAATAGACACACTGCAGTTTGTGTTACACTGTGTATAAATATAGAGATCAGTGTTCTAATAATTACCTGAAAACTGTGAAGATTCTCAGGACCAACCTCAATTATATGATTAAAAAGAACATCTATTACGATTTGCAATATATATAAAGCTCAGCGTGAGAGTACAGATATGTATTATCATGCAAATTCCTAATTAATCACTGCTGAGAAAGTGAATAGCAACTGATGATTTTTAATCCTGTAATTGAGGTTATTGACTGACTGTAAGTGCCGGCATTTTGATGGTTGTCCCTTCTCTTATTAAAAACGTGTTGAGGTGGGAGAGAGGGAGGTTACGGGTTGCCAGCAGGGAGAGTTAAAACAATAACACACCTGCGCTCTCTGTGTGTCCTCTTTTCCTTTGGTTTTTTCCTTCCTCTCTAACTGCTTTCTCTCTCTCTTTCTCTCACTCTGGCTCTCTCTCCCTCTCTCTCTCTCTCTGTCCTCCCTTGCTCTCGTCCTCCTCCCCGTTATCAGGCCTCATTTCTAATCAGCCATGAAAACAGTTTGAAAATGTCATATTGTTGCAAACACTGCAAATGAATCCTAATGGTAGTGCGGGCATTAATAATGTATTGCGAGCTGATTTCATTTGCCTTTATAATTAGCCCAGGTAATGAAGCACTGTAGGATCCGGAGCCCAGACACCGCTCCAGCACCTTCACACAAGAGAGAGAGAGAGAGAGAGAGAGAGAGAGAGAGAGAGAGAGAGAGAGAGAGCAAGAGAGAGGGGTGGGTGGGGGTTGGGAGGTTTGGGCCTGCATATAAGGAGGGTGAGTAAGGGCAGCTCTGTGTAGAGGTCTCTCTCTCTCTCTCTCTCTCTCTCTCTCTCTCTCCGTTTGGCGTATTTTTCACTGTTTCTCTTTTTGGCTGAGGACTGCTGACTGACACTGTAATTAGATTAGGCCTCCATGCTCTTTGGGCACATTAGGGGCGCAAAACAGAAAGCGTCTTAAAGCGATGAGAGACTGAGAGACAGACAGAGAGAGAGAGAGAGAGAGAGAGAGAGAGAGAGAGAGAGTGCGGAAAAAGTATGAAACAGAGGAGAGAGAGACAAAGTAGTGAAAGAGCAGTGTGTGTGTGTGTGTGTGTGTGTGTGTGTGTGTGTGTGTTTTGTGTTTGTCTTTCTAAGTTTTAAAGGAATGCTAACAAATAAAAATAGAACAGAAAGATTCAAACCAATTGGAGGCTTTCAAGACTTTCTTAGACAAGAATTACTCCCAGCCACAAGTGGACGGTGAGTCTGATACTTTCAGTGTGTTAAGGGCCTCACTGTTAGGATTCTGCCAGTTGCATTCTGTCTGTATGTTCGTATGCACACTCCAATGTGTCGTTTTGTACAAACCGAAGCTTTTCTCCTTCTACACGCCCTGCTGTAAATCAGACTTCTGATTGGTCCTTTTGCATGTCGGTCCGATTTCTTTTCTTCTGAATTAGTAGGCGGTTCTTGCCTTCGTTAATTGGCACAAGGTATCAGGCTCTCCCTAGAGAGTCCGGCAATGCGTGACTAGTCATGGATTAGCTAGGAGAACTTTATAGAATATAAAAACTGGACCTGAGAAGACCTGCCTGCTCATGTCTGGTTCAAATGTTATTTCAGAGTTGTGGGATGCTCGTGTGAGGTTCCGATCTCAGATTCTCACTCCCATATTTCATTTATCTTTTTCTTTGTGGTGGTATTGTGAGGATCCTGACCACTGAGGAACAAGGTGAAATGGGGATGAGAAAGTATGCAGAGAAACAGGTGGACTACAGTGTGCAATTGCGGAACTACAAAGTGCTCCTATATGGTCCGTGGAACTGATAAAATGGACAATGAGTATAGGTACAACGTAGGTGTGTGTGTGTGTGTGTGTGTGTATACGCGGGTGTACACTCTGCTCGTACCTGGTGTGGCCCATCTGCTCGCTGTGCTAACACGGATGACCTCACCGCCGCATTCCCACAATTCAGTGGCAGCTGTTGCTGTAGCAACTAGAAAAGTTGCTCAGTCATTAATTCCATGCAAGTCATCATTATTTTGCCCTTTATACTTGTCTCAAGAGGCAGAGCGCTGCAACTGCTGCCAACACACACACACAAATAACAAGACGGTCTGTCACTAAGGCTACGATGTGTTGTTTTTTTTTGTTTGTTTGTTTTTTGTATTGACTTAATATTTAACTATTAATATTATAAATTTTATTATTATTATTAATATGCTTCAGTTTGATAAATTGCTAATATGCTACATTTTTTGTTTGTTTCATTTCTATGTTGTTGTTTTTTTGTTGTGTCCAAATCTTTTAGCAATACTTTTTTATGGAGAGTATATAAAATGAAAGTTTGTGCAGTTGGGTCAAAAATGGGTCCTCAACATGTTGCTGCTCTCTATTCTGATGTGTTTACAAAGCCCCAGTGTCAGTAAATTAGTAAAAATATAAACTGTCTCGGCCCAAAGTTTTGGATCACTTGAGGTGGAAATGTGTCAAAACTGCATTACAGAAAGTGCTTTACAGACAAAACATACAGACAAAAACTTGAGGCAAATACAAACAAGTCTTTTTTTCCATTTAACATATTGTTCCACCTTAAAGGACAGGGAGCTTCTGAACATAAACAAACCAGAGAGAACAGTGCTTAAACATATTAAACATCCCTCTTTAAGGTGTCTGCAAATATTTGGTCACATGTTCAACAGAGTATGACAAGACTGCACCATGCTTGTTTAAAGCATAAGCACCTTGTCGCATTAGCTTCATAAGCACAGGTTTATCTAGTGGAGATAGAGTAACATCTCTTAACAGCATGATTTCCATCTTCGTAAGAGCCATAAAAGCCATTAAAGTCATGAAGCTAGCCATAACAGTCGGCCTTTTAGCTAAACCCGAGCTTGGATATGATCCCACATCCTCTGGACCTGTTTGATTTGGCCTGTTATGAATTTCTCCACTGCTGCGTGTCCCAGCAGCTCTTAAGTCCAGCCATTGTAACGAATGTGCCGGTCAGCCATTATGGCAGCCGCAGTGGGCCGCGGTGGCGAGGGCTCTGTGCGGTCGCAATAATCTCCACCACACAAGTGCAGCCGAGGCCCTTTTAAATCCATCTGAACGCAATAGTGTGTGAAATGGATATTAAAGTGGTTTATTGCGTCTTATTTCTCAAGGTCGTTTGGGCCCGTCTCTCGTCACATTTGCTTTGTGACCTGTTTTTCTCTTGATTAACGTGGGAGTTTCACTTTCCTTCTGTTACAGAGCTATAAAAAAGATGCAAAAACCTATGGTTCCCCTAATCAAACTGATGAAACACTAGCTTCAGAAGAAGAAGAGATAGTTATTTTATCATTTTTCATTGTGTGTGTGTTGGGTATAGAAGCAATAAAGGGGAATGTGTTCTATTTTCCAGAATGTCTATGAGTCTCTGTCCAAAGAGAAACAAGTATCTGCAAAATGGCAGCTTCACAGGACAAGGCTCACACCTCCTCACCACACTTTTTTCCTTCTCCAACTTATTTTTTCCAGGACAGTAATAATATATAAATTATGAAGATGTAAACACTTGGTTTGTGAAATACTCTGTTCTAGAGAAACATGCAGATTCAGAACTGCTCACAGTGGTGCTGATAGGAACCAGACGTCTGAGATGTTTAATGCATCTTAAAGCTTCTCACTGAAAGTTGGTTCATGAAATGGTTATGAATACACAGCCTGAGTGGTATGATATTTTACACATATTTTTACTGTAGTCTTTGTGACACCTGGATTGTCTGCATATTGTCTGCAGTTAACCATTTACATCCAAACATCCATAAATATATATGTATATACATTTTGGACATGAAAAATGTAATGTTAAAATTTAAAATAGTAGTATCCTCCAGAGCCATAAAATCTCCAACTGTTTTTCATTGTCTAGAACAGAAGCTCAGTTAAAGCCTTTTTACATCTGCGATTGCTCTGTGCTCTGACCTGCGATGTGTAACTCCAGTTCTGATTTTGTTCTGATTACACATGTTGAGTCAGTGGGTAACTTTTTTACATCGTCTTATTTGTTCTTATTGAATACACACTCTCAGTGTGAAAGGGCTGGATCCACTGAGTCCAGCTTTGTAATGGAAATCAAGTTATAATTTTCCGCCAGTCTCACTCAAAGACTCCGACACTGGGTAACAGCCACATCCCGTTTAACCCTGGCTCACTCCAAGCACAGAAAGAGTAAACAAATCAAAACTGTCTGGGATCTCTGGTGTTGAAGATGACAAAGTGACACAACTAGTTTTTAAGACGTAAGACTCTGGCTTGGGTTCGTTTTTCTCTGTTGCTTTTGTAATTATCATAGAGTGGTCTGAAAGCAATGATGGAGCTTTGTGATCCCAAAACTGGAATATTCTTCAGTGGCCAAGTCAATCATGTGGTCTGCAACCTGCAGAGGGTGCAGTTCATTTACTGAAGAATAGAGTGAAGACAAAAAGCCACTAAATCAAGCAGGATCTTTTAATAGCTGTTTCACTGGACACTTTTATTGGATAAAATGACTTAAGACAAGCATAATAGACTCTCACAGATCTAGATATTTATTGGCTAATCTTATAGAGGTATACTTGTGACATCACTTCTGGCTGGAGTCACTACTGTTATGTATGGAGGAACTATTTCTGGAGCAAAACAACCGAGTGGCAGCGTGAGAGTTCAGTGTGAATTTATTGAAGATCTAACGTGGAGCTGTAGGCTATTGATTTACAAATAAATTCAACAAGAATGCAGAGCTGTCTGTTTACAGACGACCAAAAACTAATGAAACTAGGAGGAAATTACTCAGTAATGAAGTATGGAGTGGGTCCCCCATTAACGCTGCTGCATGTGAACACATCTCTCAGAGTCCTGCCGTACATGAGCGCTGGGCTGTCAGAACTGTCCGTCTTCTCTGCAGTTCTCCATGTTTTCGATGGGGCTCATTTCTTATGTGTTTTACCTGCAGAGATATCTGTCCTCTCTCAGCGGCAGTGTGGTGGATCAGTGTCGAGTCAAACCGTCTTTAATTTAATCAGGCCATGCCTTGTTTAAAAACCGGTTTGACTGCTCCTCCAAGGGTCAACCAACACTTAAAGAACAGACCTTTTTTTCTGCATTGTGACGTTTCCTCAGATAGATCTAGAGCCGGTTAAGTTCCGCATTGATTACAAAATCCTTCTGCTAACATTCAAGGCCATCCACAATCTTTCCCCACCATATTTTTCCAGTCCTCCATGTTGTAACTCCCTCTCGCACCCTCAGATCCTCCTCCTCCATTCACTTGACTGTTCCCCCTGCCTGAGTTGTGTGTGATCACCTGGAGGTAGTTCTACCAGAGCAGCGGTTCTGGTTTTACCAACCGGAAACACAGCAAGAGGTTGTAAAATGGATAAAAGGGGTCAAAAGAGCACCAGATCTTCCTCCACTGCCTGAACCAAAGAGGGTCAACTACAGAGAGAAGACGTTAGGAGGTCTGCCCTCGGTGCATTGTTTGTTTTATCGCACTCGTTTGTTTTATCGTTTTAACTTGCAGCTCAATTTTTTTACATCATTATTTGTCACATCCTGTGTTTGGTTCGTTTCAATGCGCTTGGTTCATGTTGCGTTCAAACTTGTAACAAACTGCACCAGAGTTTGTGATGGACTGAAATCCACCTGCTCAGACAATCCCGGTCTGCAAGCGAGTGTTCAAATTTACTCCAACAAACCGCACTAACACAGCAATCACATTAGGGTTCATTATAATCGAACTAAAGGCGACAAGCCTGAACACACTCTTGCATAATGCATTGTTTTTGCCCCTCATTTCAGCAACAGTGTGTGTTCTGGCAGACAGATGATGTCAGTCCATACCCTCTATAGCAGAGATCTTTAAATCCAGATCTTGGATCCAGGTTCCAGGCTGGGATTTTAAAATGGCTGCCTGGTACTAAACTATAGCTGTGACTTATAATGTACCTGACTAGCCAGTTGTAATACACTACCAACAGGCCATTGTAAAATCCTGGCCTGGAACCTGGATCTGATGTCCGTATTTGATGACCTCTGCACTGTATTGCATTTAACATTTAATGTGTAGACTAGATTTAGGAGGATTTCCCTTACTAAGTCATCATTTGCCATGTAAACATTATTGCATAAGGACTGTCTGATGATGTCCAGGTCTCTGAAACGGTGGGACTGTGTACAGCGAGTCCTGCATGGTTCACTCAGTTTAGATATAAATACCCTCCTGATCACCTCTCCATGTTGTTAGCTCCACTTACGAGAGAGCACATATACTTGTAACTGTCAGCAGGAGGGCCAAGTGCTTTACTTGCACACGTCAACCTGTTGGATTAGACGTGCTAGAAGAGGAGAGACACGTGGAGGCAAGGAGGGAAGGAGAGAGCGAGGGAAGGAAAACGAGTGGGAGAGAGAGAGGTAGAGAGAGAGCGAAAGACATGCACTTTCCATCCGAATGTGGCAGCTGCTGTATGTTTGAAATGCATTAGCGCTAATAGCTGTGCCATTAGGGGAGAGAAGAGAGGCACTCTTCAGATGGGTTGAGAGAGAGAGAGAGAGAGAGAGAGAGAGAGAGAAAGAGAGAGAGAGAGAGAGAGAGAGAGGGTGATGAGAGAAGGAACCATCTTCCAGGCCATTTACTGTAATCATCATTCTGTAATCAATCAAGCCTTTCATCATAAGACAAGCGCGTGAGTGGATGTGTGCATGCAGCAGGATACATTATTTCCAAACAATTCTCTTGCCATTGCTTCAAAATGCATGCAGCCCATGCACTTCCCTGTCTTTTCTGATTGTGTGCTTACACACAGGACCATGCTAATGTGGCGGCGTCCTATTTGTATTCTCTCTTTACTCTGTGTTCTTGCACAAAGCCATTTGTCTTTTGTTCAACAACTTCATCAGAAATACAGAGTGCACTTTTTGGAATGGAAAATTAGGGATGCAGAATAATATCGGAATTGTATTAGCATCCTCAGATTTTCCAGACACATCCTCTTATCCACATTTCTTCTGAAGTACAGGGTGTTATTAGGAACTTTGTCCTCCTTTAATGCTCCTTATGCTTGAAGTTAATTCCATTGTTGGAAGGTTTTATAGTCCACTGCCGCTCCTTGATAACTGCTTTGGGACAAAACCTCAGTACGGTGATTCCTGCATGTGAAAGCACAAATGGAATTGGAGAGGACAGGCCAAGGAGAGGAACAGGGCCAGAGTGAGCCTGGTGGTCTCGGACAAAAGACACAAAATCTGTGGCAGGATTCTCAAAGTTTCCTGGGGGTTAGTAGCTGAGCCAGGACACCTCTGTGACAGGTTGTTGACATTCCCAATGTCTTATTCTCAGACGAAGGACAGGACATCACAGTACACAAGGCAGTTCTGGGTCGTGGTGGGTCCGGAGCCTAACCAGAATCACTGGGCGCAAGGCAGGAACACACCCTGGAGGGGGCAGCAGTCCTTCACAGGGCGACACACTCACTCACACCTACTGATCTTTGAGTTGTCAATCCACCTACCAGTGTGTGTTTTTAGACCGTGGAAGGAAATTGGAGCACACGGAGGAAACCCATGCGGACACGGGGAGAACTTCTCACGGATAGTTACTCGGAGCGGAACTCAAGCCCACAACCTTCAGGTCCTACCTGCTGCGCCACCGTGCCACCATTATATATAGGAAAAAGAGAACATATGGTCACCCTACCAAAACGTTATACAGTCACGCATACAGATAAGACTAATGATGTAACCAAACAGCAGCTGAAATGTTTTGGAAGTCACTTGGGAAGCTCCTGTGGCGGAGGCTGGGAAGATACAACAATCCTACTTGGTTAAAAGGCTAACTCTAACCCTGCATGATGAGTGTATCCCCTTATAAAAATTTGACTTCCTGCTTTGCTCATGGCATTTCCCACCCTCCATGCACACTGACCCCTGGTGTTCAGAGGAAAACCACTAGTGAGGACAGTTCTGTCGCCCACAGGAAGTGAACAGCACTGTGAGTAATAAAGCCTTTGTTTGAGATAATTGGCTCTTCAGAGGAAAATGAGAGTGCCGTCCTCTCTCGCTGTCCCTTTTCCAAGCAGCCGGCCCCGACTGGCCGCAGAATACATTAGCCGTCTGAAAAAGCCATCTTGAAGGGCCACCAATCAAACGGAAAACAGGCGAGGTCTCTTTTCAAGCCGACCTCGGCCTCGCACGTGGATGTGGAGAGCCTGGAAAGCTTTGTCCTTTTGCCGTTCTTTGAATTATACACTGTGTGTAAATCAGACGGCAGATTTCGGCTTGAAAAAGGGGAGCGGGGTCACTTTGATATTAGTATTGGCTTTTGTTTGGAGAGGCATGGAGTGGACAACACTTTAGCACAGAGGTCATTTGATTCAACTGTGTTGACAGGTCTGTTATTTTTGGATAGTGCACTCAATGTCTTGCTTTCACAAACAATATCATTACGCTCAAAACGAGAGTTACCTTATGCATGGGCTTCCCGACTATCCAGGGAATAGCAGACGGTTAGCTGTATTTTATGTGTTCTCATTGGGAGATGCTTGAGGGGTGCCTACTCCAGTTCAAGATTATATTCTAATAATAATTATTGATCATGATTTAGGGAGAATGGAGCAGCGCATCGGGAAGTCATTTCTGAAAGACTCGATTCTGAAAGAAGACCAGTATGAAAACTAATTTGAGACAATAATACTACAGCAAGATCTGAATTGGTTTCTACTGATTGCATCTCCTAGGAAGTAAATAGTCATTATTATAAAAGACTGGAGACATGTGAGTGGATTTCTGAGCTGTAGGTCGAGGCTGTGGAACTGTGCAGAGGCAGCGTGGAAGCTAATGAGATCATAACCATTGTTATTATCCAATTCCACATTTCTGTTTGTTTATTATAGCCAATCAGAGCTGGTCTGATGTCTGCTACAAACACAAACGGGAGGAGGGGGGTTCATTTGGCATTCTTAGTGGTGGTTCACACAGCTTCTGTTCCTATCTGTTTGTCAGTGAAAAGCGCTACCTGTTGTGTTTTGGTGTGTACAGACTAAAGCGGTGTACTATTATCTCAAGGCTTTCCTCAGCATGGTGTGGTTCCTTCACGTTTAAGCTCATGGTGGACTCTTTTCTGACTGCAGTGCGTGAGCATACATGGTTGTAGAAGTTGGAGAATCTGAACCAGATTTAGAGATCAATCACATATGTCTAGAATGCAGTAATAACAGCTTTGAATAGTAGGAAAACATGGTATACATCGGAGAGGGAGACCCTAAAACAACACAGAAGGTCTGGGGAAAACATGAGAGCCTGTGTTGTTTTATTTACAGGTAACCATTTGAAAAAAAGAACATGTTTCTCAATTTTCTTTTTCTTTAGTTTACAACATCATTTGAACACAGCTGTTGTCCCTGATGTTGTGTTAAAATGTCAAGATGAATGCACCAATAGAAATGCCCACAAATTATTTCAAACAATATTTTTACACCCCCTTCCATTTTAAGACAAGAGGTTTTTCTTTCTCCTTAATTTTTATTGTTTTGAATATATATTGATGATATATTTACAAATACTTTTTAAATATTTTTTGCATTGGCCTGTTTTTACGAGGCCTATAGGGGGCGCTAGAAGCTGTCTTTTTTATAGCCTGCTACAGGATTAAAGATTTATTTAAATTGAAAACTGGGGTGTACTGCTTTGTCATTCCCAAAGACAACTGGATTCGAACTGATGACGTCATTCAAGTGAAATGCAAAATTGAACACCGGCATTATGCGTTTACCCCTGTGAAGGACTGGCGCTCCCTCCAGGGTGTATTCCCGCCTTGTGCCCAATGATTCCAGGTAGGCTCTGGACCCACCACAACCCTGAACTGGATAAGCGGTTACAGACAATGAATGAATGAATGAATTATGCGTTTAGCAAGTGCTAACCAAAACACAGTAAAAATGAATGTGATCCTAAAGAGGCAGTGTAGCCTTGTTTTGCATTGACTCTGGTTTGAAAAGTTGGTGGTGACTCCAGGGGCGTCTAAGGGTGAACCACCAAACTTGTGTATGTCTTCGTCATTGTACAGAATAGAAGCACACACAAGCACTGACTACAGTTTTGGGAAGCTGTGGTCGCAGAAAACACATATGTCAGTCAGTCATGCACACACACTGGAGCACACACCTGCTTTAGCGACTGGCTCCAGCAGTTGCCTTGGTGACCCGTCAGGTTTGGTAATTTCAGCTTCCTGATTGCAGCACTAGCTGTAATTTGCTAAAGTGTCTCTCCTCAAGGGTTCACCCCCCCACCCTCCTTCCCCCTCCCCCTCTCTCATTTCTCTCACTCTCGACCTTAACAGAATGTACAGAACGTTCTTCTTCTTTGAGAGACCTTTGGAAAAGGTGAGCTGGAAATCATCTAATTTTTTTACGCAGTTTCGAGAGGGAGTAAAACATGCAGATACAAAGTAGGCTCCATGGTGGGAGAAAACACCTGGAAGAATAGAGTGTTCCCTTGTGGAAACCCATCTGAATGAGGTTCAGAGCCTTTCACCAAATGCTTGAAGGTGCCATCAATGGTTTCTGGGAGCAGTGTTAGAGAAGACGCACTTTGCTTCCCCTAAAGAATCTTTCAGCGGAAGCTTTATTGATCTGTTTTTGTAAAAGTCATGTCTGAGTGTGAAGACCACTCCGCAATCAAAAGTTTTGCCCCAGAACTACATCCTACATCCAATTTTTCAAGGGAGTCCCATTGCTTTTTCAAATGGTCCGCCCACTTTGGCCAAGGACCACGCTCAAAGTTTCTCTCCTTCACATCCACACCCTGCATCTCACCACCACCCTATCACCTCCTGACTGGGGCCTTCTGTGCACGCAGGAAAGCCGCCCAGCAATCCTCCCCCACCTTCTCACAGTTCACATCCCCTGATTCCTGACTCCCTGGGTCCATGCACACTGATAGATGGTTACGATATAAAATCATTTAGGGTCATGTGATGTGAAACACTCCATTCTCATGAAAGGTCAGAGTCAGATGTGTTCACAGTGGCTGTGATAGGGACCAGATGTCTGGAGAGTTTAATGCTTCTTAAAGTGTGTGTGTGTGTGTGTGTGTGTGTGTGTGTGTGTGTGTGTGTGTGTGTGTGTGTGTTTGTACCAAGAATATATAATATTGCATATTTAAATAGAATATATAAATATGTTAACATACACAGATTGTGGGGACTAAACATCCTTGTGGTCCCACAAACAAATAATAGAAATAACATTTTAAAGGAAGATGGGTTTTAAAGCTAAGCTTTATGGTATAGGCTTGTAATAATCACGTTTAAGGCTATGGTTAATCTCTGACACACATGGAAATCTATGCAATGTCCCCACAATTCACAGAAACGTCTTTTCGAACACTCAAATTCTATAAACCACAACAACCTTCAGCAGTTCATAAAAAAGAGAGGAATGGACGTGAGTGAGTGAGTGAGTGAGTGAGTGAGTGAGAGAGAGAGATACCCAACTTGTGTAAGTACCCCATCACTTCACCTAATACTTCACTCTCCTTACTTCGCTAGCTCTCCACACACACACACACACGCACACACTGGTGTGTAGCTGGACCCTTGAGTCCTTCACGGGGGTTTGGTGTGTGATGAGATGGGCTCTGTCCTCTGGAGCGTGGCTGCCTGGATTTGGTGCTGTATTGATCTGGCCTCTAGCCGCATGCAGGAGATCGATGGTGGGGTTTTAGACACGGGGGAGCACCCTTGCTCCACACACACATGCACACGCACACACACACACACACACACACATGCATACACCCATACTAGGACCCTAGGACAGTGCCATTTAAATGAGATATTTAAATATAAAATATGTCTGTGATTATAACAGGATTAATCAGCATTGCATTAGATGATAGAATTTTATGACTTTTACATCACAGCTCACACTTAAGTTAACCCAGGAAGTTCACCAGAGGGGCCTGGGCAGGGGATGTTTGGAGGACACTGCTCTGAATGCTCTACCTTTACTAGAGCAGCACTCTGAGCAACTGGCCTTTACCGTGTCCTGGTTGTGAATGCTCATCTCTTAGCGGGACGCTGTTTCCGAAGCTCGGCCTTTACCAGAGCGCCGTTCTGAATGATCAGACGTTATTTTGAGGCTGTTCTGAATGCTCGTCCCTTTCTGGAGTTGTGTCTGCATGTCCGTCCTATTCCGAGCGCTGCTCTGAATGCTCAGCCTTTACCGCAGTGCTGTTCTGAATGCAGGGCTGTGGAGGAGCTGTGGCTATGGAACTGTCAGATATGGTAATGAAATCCTGCGGAGAGCCAGTGTGATTTGAATGGGCCATTTCAGCAGAAATCACTCTTATGAATATATGCATATTTATCTGGACAGACATTTATGGTTCGGTCCTTGTGTTTCACCTTAAACCACTTAGACGTGCCCATGGATCAGTGACCCGCGTGTGTGTTACTGTTTGATTTCTCTCTTTTATACTCAGTCTGTCTCTCTCTGTCTCTCCCTGGCTCACTCACACTCTAATCTCATCTCATTCTCTTTTCTCTCTCCTTTAGGTTCTGTTCTTCTTTATTTCTCTTTTCTCTCTCTCTCTCTCTCTCTCTCTCTCTCTCTTTCTCTGTATATGTTTCTACTTGTGGTCTTTATTCTTTCTCTTTCTCACTACTCTGACATTTTCATATTTTTTTGTTTCTATTATGCACTTTCTCTCTATCTCATGCTTTTATCCCTCCTTTGACTCTGTCTTTCTTTCTTACTCACATATGCCCCCCTCTCTGGTCCTTGGCTGACTCTCTTTTCTTCCTCTCTCTCTCTCTCTCTCTGTCTCTCTCTCTCTCTCCCCATTGTTGCTGGCTTTTGAGGGACATTGGTTTGTGAGGGAGAGAATGATTAGGGGCTGGTAAATAACATGTTTCTCAGGGTCGGATGCTGATTGTTGATTGTCCACTCTGAGGCCGGCTCTGAAGAGGGGGGGCGTCCACTTTTCCCTGGACAAGCGCTCCTCTACAGAGGAGAGAGAAGAGTGAAAAAGAGATATGGGAAGAAAGGGAAGAAATGAGTGGTGTGATGTAGAGAGCATTATACACTGTCTGTAAATGATCTGGACTCACAAAGTGCAGAGGTGGGTTAAAAAAAAAAGTTTACTTTCTGCATCAAAAATGTGTCTTTGCAAGGTGCAGTCGTTTGAGAAAGGGTTAAATATAGAGAGAACGAAGGCATAAAAGAGGAGAGGAAGAATATAAGAATTCTATTTCTACTATCAGATCCTCTCTGATCACTGTGATAGTGTTAATATTGTTATGGTGGTTTTATCTTATTTGTTTTTATACTCTGTTAAAGCGTTTCTATTCCTGCCTCCCTCACCCAGATCAGATTAAGCTTGTCATCCAGGGTGTGTGTGTGTGTGTGTGTGTGTGTGTGTGTGTGTGTGTGTGTGTTTCATCGCCTCGTTATCAGGCCATGTGTCCGTGCAGTGCTGTGATGCTATCTGCCACTGAACGTGGGCTCTTCAATGGAACTCTGTCAGAGAACCACATTACCCAGGATGCACTGGGACACAAGCTCTGGAATATTCAGCAACACAAACGGATGCATCTGAAGTTGCAGCGATCTCACCAAGCAGGGTTCCTCCATTTCAGTTCCAAGTTTCAGCTCTGGGAAACCTCACAAACGCAGCTGCAGTTCTCTATTGACTTGTTCTCTATTTGTCCAAAAGTTTGTATACACCCAGTATGATTAGTGAATTCTGCTACTTTAGGTTTCACCTGTTGCCAACCTCAACGTTCAGAACACACACACACACACACACACACACATCTTGTATAATGTCCATGTGAGCTTGTGAAATGAAATTAAAGGTTCTGGAGCAGCTGAGGTCACCAAGGTCCGCTAAAGTATTATAGACCCTCCCCCAGCATTGACCTGTGGAATCACAGAGCTTTGTTTATCATCAAATACTTGCAATGCAGCATTTTTGATCGCAGAGTAATCGTCCAGTATCTATACCTGACCTCACTAATGACTCCATTGCTGAATGCCATCAGCAGTGTTCCAGTAAAGTGTAAAGTGTAAAGCCTTCATAAACAAGTCAAGGCTGATACAAACCTGTTAGCACCCTTGATTTCAGAACAAATGCTGGTGTGGTGG
Organism: Hoplias malabaricus; assembly: GCF_029633855.1. Classification (NCBI taxonomy): domain Eukaryota; kingdom Metazoa; phylum Chordata; class Actinopteri; order Characiformes; family Erythrinidae; genus Hoplias; species Hoplias malabaricus. The sequence continues at coordinate 43,172,137 of NC_089802.1, read as the reverse complement.
GTGTCCATAAAGTTTTGGCCATACTGGAGGCCCATAAGCCATGGCTTCTATGAGCCAAACTGCTTTTCTGTCGCCTTTATATTACGTCCTTGCTTTTAAATAAATGCCTAGAAATTACCAACAGAAATAAGATTTTATACAAAGCCTTTAGTTTAAAAGCCCAGTCACACCTGTCATTGAGTTGCTTCTTACTAATCACTCAAACTGGCAGCCTCTGTCCCACCCCCTCTCTCTTTCTCTCCCTCTCTCTGGTCTTCCATCTCTCCGTCTGCAGCTAGACTCTCAGTCTTTGCTGTTTTCTTGTTGATAAGCAGCGAGATGCAGCAGGTTCGCTGGGGGAACGGCGCGCATGGAAATTTGTGTTCGCCTCCTTGGCGTCGGCGCTGCCTATTTTAGCTTTTTAATCTAGCCATGTAGTTGTTTATTGGCATACAAATGAACATCTGCACGCAGCTCAAGTGCTCTGTAATCGTTTAAAAGGCGTGGGATGGGGGTCGCTGGCTGATGAGTGAGCCGCACCCTCGGGCCCTGGCGTGCACTCTGTTGCAGCAGGTCTGCGCAGACGAAGACTCGAGTGTTCTACCCTAGGTTTTAATGCTAACAGACGGTTTAAAGAGGCTGCGGCGCGTGTGAGACTTGGCTGTTTAATTTTCATTTATGATCTGAGAGAAATGGGTTCTGAAGCTAAATGGAAGAATGAAAGGAATGTTTTGGGGGTTTTTTTCCCTATTAAACCGCTCTCCTCCTTTGCGTGGTTCACGCTTTGATCTGCACCTCTTTGCTGTCCTCATCTGACCTGCCTCTCTGTGTTCTGCAGCTAAGCCGCACTTCTGCTCATCCTCCATCTGTAGCTGTAAATCCTCATTTTCTTCACTCTTGGGTCTGACGTTGATTTCCTGAGCTAAAAACCAGAATGCTGAACTTTAACCTGTACATGTAAACAATGCCTTCTGCTCTTAATTAACTTATCTACTACTGTCCTAGCCAAGCTCCGGTTTCCTCCCACAGTCCAAAACACACGTTGGTAGGTGGATTGGTGACTCAAAGTGTCCGTAGGTGTGAGTGTGTTGGTGAATGTGTGTGTGTGTGTGTTGCCCTGTGAAGGACTGGCGCCCCCTCCAGGGTGTATTCCTGCCTTGCGCCCAATGATTCCAGGTAGGCTCTGGACCCACCGCGACCCTGAACTGGATAAACAGTTACAGATAATGAATGAATGAATGTCCTAGCCAACATGTTGTATACATTAACCCATAAGAGCCATACGGGTCACCGTGGGCTCTTATGGGCTTCATGTGGAAGAAGTGTGTCTACTTTAAGTGGCCCTCATTGTGGACATGTTCAGTTGTGCACAGACATTGCGTATAAACTGTAAAAATGTATGTTTCAAAATGACTAGCTCTAAACCAGCTGTACATAAGTTAACAGTTGAGCACTCGACTCTTCTCTACATGGTTTTATTTACTTGAAAGATATTTGGTCTCATTCTGTTAATATAATATAATTGCTTAAAGCATTGTGTAAACGTTTAAAAAAACGGTAAGTGCTTATCCAGTTCAGGGTGGCGGTGGGTCTGGAGCCACTAGGTGCAAGGCCCCCCTTGAGGGGGCACCAGTCCTTCACAGGGTGACAGACACACTCACACAATCACACCTATAGACACTTTTGAATTGCCAATCCACCCACCAATGTGTGTTTTTGGACCGTGAGAGGAGACTGGAGCATTAGGAGGAAACCCATGCTGACATTGGGAGAACACACCACACTCATCACAGTCACCTGGAGCGGGACTTGAACCCACAACCTCCAAGTCCCTGCAGCTGTGTGACTGAGACACTACCTGCTGCACCACCATGGCACCCAGTATCATAATAATAATAATAATAATAATAGAAAAATGTATTTCTGTCAGAGTCTATTTTACTTTCTTCCTCTGCTTTACCTGTCACCCACCTGCACTGGAAGAAAGAAGACATTAAGAACTAAGTGCGTGAAGCAAGAAATAAGCTGTCAGCTGAGTGCAGTGTTTACTTTAAGTTTCCGTAATTAAAACGCTGTAGAAATCAGGATAATACCTGTCGCAAAATGACAGGCAAGAAATGATGGTTGGAAGGAGATATTTGTTGCTTCATTTAATTTCGCTTTACTTTCACTTGTTTAGATATTCCGTCGGGCTCCATCTGTTTCTACGTTTATACTTGGGTAAAGAAAAAATCAGATGAAATACATGGTTGTATTTCAGTCCTGGTTCTGTTAGCATTCACACTGTCACACTTGAATATGAACCAATATATGGACATAAAAGTGGTAGAGTTTTTATGAAGTGTTCTACAGCAATAAACCATATGAAACTGCATGGACCCATGGTTTAACATGATGTAAGGTGGGATGAAAGCATGCTTTTGCGCAGATTATGGCTTTTGTAGAATGTTAAACATCACATTGTTAAAGCTGAAGAAGTGACCTTGTAGGAACCAGTAAGTGTATGGCTTTTTTACTGTTATTATTTTTAAAAATTCCAACTCAAAAAGCATCCCACCCTCTACATTCAGCCCTCCTTGTTCGCTTTGGTGAGACAGACCACAGTAAAATCTAGTGGAAGCTATGACAAAGTTTGGAACAACAATAAAACTCTGGAGACCTGGAAACTGACCTACACAGCCCTGCAGCTGGTTGCTTTACTTCCCAAAAATTAGGACAATGTTTAGTGTACAGCACATGATTACACTGACCTCTGTCCTGCTCTTATTTGTCCTGCAGACCTCTTCACCCTCGGCTATAACTGACCTCGTTTTCTCTCCTGCTGAAGCCACTGCTTCGTTTCCTCCATCCCCTTCCTCCGGCCTTCTTCTGCTTCATTGTTGATTCATTGATTTGTGCACATTATCTTCCTGGGACCTCCCCTCCTCTGCCCTGTGCTTGCACCCCTCAGGCTGGACATTTGGTGACCGCCAACCATGGTGATTTTCCGTGCTTTCTCTCCACAACCTCATTTCCCCAAGAGCTCCTCACCTGGCTTTTTTTTCACTCTCTCCCAATCCTGCTCTGATCTGCTCTGCTCAGTTTGAGAAGCTTGCGGCTCTTGGCGAGCCCCCTCCTTTGTCCTGGATTCTTGTCTTTTTCTCCATTCCAGTGCAGACCCTCTTCTGCAGACCCCCGAGCGCCTGCAGCCCCACTTTCTGCTGCTGTTGGTGGCTCTGTCCCTTCTGCTCAAGACAAAACCCGAACCGTTTGTCTGAAAATGAAAATGAATGTGGGAATAACCCTCAGAATCAGAGAAACAAGCTGTAATTTGACAGAGTTCACCCTGAGCTAATGGAGAGTGTGTGGAAGGGGCCGATTCCAGGTTTGTGTTTGTAGACAGGAGTGTTTTAGTGTGATTCAAATGTGATAAATTCATCTCAGCACCTAGGGAGCACTTGGGGGTTGCTCAAAGTCACCACAGCTGTGGATATTGAGGGAGGAGACACTGCTGTCCATTCAATCCCCACTCACCTCACCCCTGCCCATATACTTTCTGCAGGTCGAGGAGATCAAACCAGTCCTAGTCCTATCAGCATGTACTGTTATCGACACATTAGTTCATATTAAAGGCAAAGTCTGTTGTGGGGAGACATTGCT
>NC_089802.1:43138519-43163519 GCF_029633855.1 Hoplias malabaricus | reverse complement strand
AAGAGAGGGTTGTGTGAATTTGAGGATGAAGGCGGTGTGTCTGAGTTGAGGGCTGAGTTTAAAAGAGTGTGTGTGTGTGTGGTGATTACTCTCAAAGATGATTCCCGTTAAATCCCATGGTTTAATATTAATACAGTATTTATAGGAAAATTGTGTAAACCAGTGATTTGTTCTGAAGTAATCGGATGGCAGGATGGCAGGTCCAGGTCATTTAAAGGGTTAACAACACACTGTTTAAGGGGCACATTGGTCAAAAGTAAAAAGGAGACCATCACAAAATCAGTCAGAAATAAACTCTCCTCTAGTTTTGTTGCCACGGATTCTTTAGATCAGTGATGTTTTTGGTTTGTTTTGTTTTTAGTTTAAAGATCAAGGAAGAAGGAGAACTCCAGGAGTTTGGGCCAGATAGTTGGGGGCATGCTGTTGGTGGAAACATTACTGTTAGGCTGGTAAATGTCATGTCTGAACTTATTAGTTCATCAGCGTCTATGCTAACAGACAGTAAATCTGAATGTCTGTACAGTCTAGTGTAGTGTGTAGTGCATGCTGGGTATTGTAGTACTTAAATATACGTAGCATATCATGGCAAATACATAAATTCTGGTTTTAGAGCAGCATGGTGGTGCAACAGGTGTTGTAGCTGCTGCACAGCTCCAAAGTCTCAGGGCCCTGGGTTTGATCTTCACCTTGGATCAATGTCTGATGTGTTTTCTCTCTGTGTATGCATGGGTTTTGTTCTGCAGTCCAAAAACAGTGTGTGAAACTGTACACTGTTTTGTGTGTGATTGACTGATCGTGGCTGTGATGCCCTGTAGTATATTGGCTCCCTGTCCAGGGTGTGTTCTTGCCTTGCACCCCATGATCCACCTCCACAATCATTGCCACCCAGTTCAGGATGAAGTCGTTACAGAAGAATGAATGAATAAATTATTGAATGCTAATTTTAGGTCAGAATGCCTGTAAACTGTTTTAATTTGCCCACATTTTAAGAACAAATGCTCTCTCAGGATGAAACCAAGGAAGGCCTGTGCTATATCTGATCTCCACGCACATCAACAAATCAAGATCAGCACTTTACACATTACATTTATTCAAATGAAAACAGTGGGATGCTGTGTGAAGACATTGATTGATGGACACATTCATTAAAGTGGAATCTGAGTGTAATCTGGGCTAGCTAATAATTAGGCTATTAATATGCTGTTGTTTATTTGATGGTTGTCATCTCTGTCTCTAACTCAACGGGTGGCAGCATTGAAAATGTGTTTCTTTACGTTTAGGAATTTTAGGAAAGGAGCTTTACTTGGTTTCTTGTTATTGGGTTATTTGTTTTGAATGAAAAGCTTTGTTCAGGGAGGTCAGGGAAAACAGTCCTGGTCTATATTTTGGGTCCAGGATAGGATTTTAGTTCTGAATATAGCTGTAGGGTGGTTCATGTCCTTTTCTTGTCCAGTGCAGATGCTAACAGAGAGAGTGTGAGCGAGTTGTAAGGACAAATCCACACTCAGATGTGGAACAGAGGTGACTGTTTCTATAGCAACAGTGCAGCAAGCTAACCTGCAGTGGCCCAGCCAAGTGGGAACTCGAGGAGCCTGGACGCTGGTCACATGACCTCATCTACTTATCGTCTGGAAATGAGCTGGGGGCGTGTGTGGCGGTCGATCTCATTCACTGATAGGGCTGTGTGCACTTGTTCCCACAGAGGAGTTTATCAGGAGGTCCGTGTCTTTATCTCTGTGCGTGGCTGTTTGGCCTGGTTAATTGCTGGCTTTTGTAAATGTGTGTTTAACCTAAAACCCTTAGAAAGACCAGCAGAGAGAGACAGAGACCAGTTCCAGCAGATGGCCTCACTAGCTCAGGGCTATGGACTGGGACAGAGTGACCAAGGATCACACATCCTCTGTATTTGCTGAGTCATTTTTTTTAACATATTCACCTCATGCTAACGTGATTCAAGCACACAGCTGTGTTTTCTAATCTGATTGGACCAGGTGGGCCTTTAATATTGTTTTATTGGTTTTAAAGGAATGATTTGGTAGTTAATAAACTTTACAGAAGCTTCTACATATTTTCATAGGTGTAATTTGTCAGCAAAGACCTTTTTAGCGCTAGAGCTACCAGGCTAATAATGCTAACAACACTAGACAGCAGATCTTTTCTGTAACATTCAAACCCCTCTCTTAACCCTTCAAATCTGGCCCAGGTCTTCGTTACTGTCACATAGAATTGTCACTGTAGTTAAGGACACAGTATTACTCTGTCTGAAACTGCCCTATTTACTATTTAGTGCACTTATTTAGGGTACGGCCATTTTGTAGTAGTGCCTGAAACAGTAGAGTACAATTTTCAGCAAACACTACACTTGAATAATGAGTTTGCACCACAATAAGTAATGTGAAAACTGTGTAGCCTAGTGACTACTCATAATGCCCTGTGTTGATTGGTAAACCCCACATGAGATAGTATACAATATCATTCACTACCCTCCTGAATTCAGTTCTCTATAAAAGTTCACTAGAATAATTTAGGGACTAAATTTAGGGGGCAGTCAGCCACAGCCTATGACTTACTCCGGACTATAACAGTGAACAGAACTTCGTAGTTTATCTGAAAACAGTTCTTCACAACAGTTGTTTTGCTGAATTTGGACTCCTTACATCAGCCTCCATGACAACTGGCATAACATTGCTCAGACGCCTAGTGAATAAAAGCTTATTCCAGGCCAGCGGCAGTTGATAACGGCTGCTTTAGTCAAGTTTGTCCTAGAAAATGTTCCCACCGCTGGAGCTTGTTGGAATAAGTCTTCATAGATGTTAGTTGTCATGAAATATAGGTGTTAGTTTGATGAATGATGACGTACAGACAGGAAATGGACTCACAGAGGAATGGGGATATGTGTAAAACACTGAACTAATTTGTTTCCAGTGTGTAACATTATCACAGTGATGATAAGTGGTGTGTTGTCTTGAGCAATGGAAGGAATCATTAATGTAGCAGGATGAAGATGCTGGCACACAGAGTTTAAGACAGCAGTCAGCACAATGAGTTTACACTGGAGAGCACACACACACACACACACACACACAAACAGCCCTCACAAGAAAAATCCACGCTGCTTCCAGGACCATCTCTGCAGACAAGTTTCTATTAATAGCAGACTCCCCCCTCCCTCCCGTTTCCCCCTCTCTCCTTATCAAACATTCTCTCGTCCCTTTCATCCCTTCCATCTCTATCTCTCTCTCGATCTCTCTCTCTCTCTCTCTCTCTCTCTCTCTCTCTCTCTCTCTCTTTCTCTCTCCATCTCTCTCTCCTGTCTCCCTCCCCCTCTTTCTCTTTCTGTCTTCTCCCTTTTTCCACACTCTGTATGTTTTAACACACTGTATTCCTGTGTGTGTGTGTGTGTGTGTCCACTGAGACTGAAGGCCTTTACTCACCCCTAGCTGCTGGTTTGCTTTAAAGGAACAGAGCTTTACTCTTTCATCTACAACTGGCATGTTTTAATGTTTTTATTCAAAGGAGCCAGGACTAGGCAGATCTGCCAATTGTTCACTCTCTCAGTCTTAACCTAACTCCCTAACTCACTCATTCACTCACTCATGCTTTCATTCCCTGACTTCTCAATCCTTCACTCACATTTCTTCACTCACCCAACAAACTTCTCACTCATTTTCCCCCTCCCTCCTTCACTCACTCACTCACTCACTCACATACACACACGTCTTCACTCACACAATAACCTTCTCACACATTCTTTCCCTCACTCCTTTACTCACTCACTCACTCACTCACTCACTCACTCACTCAGTCAGTCAGTCACTCACTCACTCACACACACATACACATCTTCACTCAACCAATAACCTTTTCACTCACATACACATTCACTCACTCATTCTCTAAGTCACTTGCTTAATAACCTACTCACTCATTCTTTCCCTCCCTCCTTTGCTCACTTACTCACTGATTCACTCACTCACTAAATATACCCATTTTCCCTCCGTGAGAGGTGATGTGGTTTTGTCCAGTTCTCCTGACTGTCTCAGGCACTGCTGTGTGGCACTGTGAGGGACAGCTGGAACTGCGCCGAGAGAGAGAGGTAATCTAATCTGAGCAGTGTGGGGGATGATCAAGGCTTATTGGTATTGATTGGTATCAGCCCTATAAAACTAATTGTTTTTTAACCCTGTTACCTGTTACTCTGAACATCTCAGCAATGCGTTCACAGTTTCTCTTTTTCTCTTTATCCCATTAAACTCTGCCCCTGAGTAGTTGATGATCGTAAATGTCTATGGTGCTCCTAGTAAAACAGATAAGATCATAGTGTGCTATCATCTGCTATGGTTTGTATCACTGAATACATTGTCTTTTGGACACCCTTAAGTCATTGTATAAAGTCGCCAGGATGTTAGAGTGCAGGTTCTCGGACGTGATCCCGTTTCTTACAATGTCTTGTTATATCCAGCACAGAACCATGTATGTCAGTGTGTGCTGTGCCCCCTGAATGTCATCTCTGCAAAAGACGTCCTCTTGCACATTACATTATGCAGTGGACCAAAATAGTACATCTGTGAATGATAAGCGGACATGGCTTGTTCACTGGGAATGTGTTTCTATTTATGTGACAGATTCTATAAGTATGAACGCTTCTTAAACTTTTGAATGAAATAGAGGATAATTTGCCCCACTGTGCTCTCCTAACACTGGTATTATAATGGGGGCATGTACAGATTGTATATTCTGGACAGTTTGGTACATTTTCAGAAGTAAACAAGCTGTTTAAATTGCTGCAGTGCAACACAAAAACAGCCCAGCAGTCCCTAATGGTGTTGAACTGAGGTCAAAGTAGCCGACTTCAGTGAAAAGGTAATTAAACTTTCTGCTTGTGAAATTTGAGTGCGCAGCTATTCCACACTGAGTGGAATAAGTAAAGGCCCTTCAGAGCTGAGAAACGCAGTGCTTTGATTTTAGTGGCCTAGCTTACTGACATTAGTGCACTGCATTTGCTTCATTAACTTTAGATAGGAACTCCACTGATACTTCCACTGACACTTCAGAAACCGTAATTGAATTGTCAAGTTATAATCAAAGTCATTCCGTGTGAATTGATGTCAAATTTTTCAGTGTGGCGATAGAAACCAGACGTCTGAAAAGCACTTGAAATGATTATGTAAACACTGCCTGATATCTGTTGTATTACAGCAGCTTAGTGAAGTTATGGCCTGGAATGTTTTGTTATGGTGTAGATGACATGCAGGTAATTGATGTATCTGTCTATCCCGCTACATCACTAGGGTTCAAGTCCCAGCTCAGACAGGAACACCATGCGCAGGAGTCACAATGTTTATGTTTAGGTTGTCAGACCCCTCTAGTGACCGATTTGGAGGGGTCATTTGGAAGTGAGGGCTGGTGATGTAACTTGGAGGGTCTGGCTAGTGCAGGAATTTCTTACAGACGTGGCTCTCACTTTGTTTGAGACTATCATTAGTTTTCAGATTTTTTTAATCTGCCAAAAAAAGAAAAGTAGTGGGGGTTTTTTTGGCTGTTGATATTTGTTGTAAAGGGTGTTTCATAAAGTACGCAGTTTTTTAATTTTGCCTGATTTTTTGGTTTGAAGTTTGTCATAACTGTTCCTACCAGTTTTGTTGTCTATTATCACTGCGATTAGAAGATCATTTGTCATTTTTCCATTTTGTAGCCATGGAGTGGTTCAATATCGAGCAACGCATTCTTATTGTGAAAAGGAGGAGTGCTACGCAGAGACTGTGCGTAAACTTCGCACGATGTTTGAATGTGGCAATGCCCCTACCACAAAGGCAGTTTAGAGGTTGGTACAGAAATGTGAAGAATCTGGGTCAGTTGCAACCAGAAAATTGTCCGGTTGAAAACGTAATGTTCGAACGCAACAAAACATTGCGGTACTGCAAGACAGTGTGAAAGTGAGCCCCGTGAAGTCGCTTTGCCATCGTTCACAACAGCTGGGTATGTCAACATCTTCAGTGCATCGAATACTGAAAAAAGATCTTCATATGCACCCCTACAAGATTCAGTTGACACAAGAGCTGAAACCAGCAGATCATGCAAAACGGCGAAGATTCGCCGATTGGATTTTGACTAGACAACAAGAGGATGATAAAAAGAGTTATCATGAATTTCAATGATCAGATGACTGCCTGCAGAGAAAGAGGAGGTGGTCATATGCTCGATTATTATTTATTAATCATCGCTTATTTTTCATTATTAAATCGAAGCAAATGTTGAATTAAATTAAATAAATATTTTGAATTTTGCTTTGATTTTGGCAGTTTTTTTTTTTTTTGCATTTTTAAAAACTGAACTTTATGAAACACCCTTTATTTGATCCTGCTGTGGACCTTGGATGTGGAAGCCACCATACTGGTAATCAGTAGGTCAAGAAAAAGACACCACACAATGCTATATAAATGACAGTAGCGTAATTACAAAATTGTGAGTCACCCTGCATAAAATGTCAGACAAGTGGTGTAAATATTAGACTAAACCAAAGTCCAAAAACATGGAGGGTAGGTAAATTGGCTTCTCTAATATCTCTCCTGGTGTGTGTGAGTGAATGTGTATGTGCCCAGATATGGACTGGCGCTGTATCCTGGGTGAAACCCTAGTGCCCGATGCTGTCCTCCAGGTGGATGGTCGTTCCTGGTTGAGAGTACGCTGTGTGTGTTTGGCTGCCACTCCTCGCTGGTGTGTGTGTGGGTTGAGTGTTGCATGGAATGGTGTTCTGAGCAGTGTTGACTGTAAAGCTTCCTTGGTTATCTAGAAAGGCGCTATATATGTGTAACGATAAATAAAAAAATAAATAATAATAATCATGGAGGACACTTTAAGGTAGAAGATTAATTTCATATTTGTTACTACTCTACTGTTACCAGCCTTTGCAGCACAACACAAGGGCATGTGTATGTTAACTGGTCATTTTGGTCATAGTAAAGAGATGTGAATTTGTAAGCTTCTCTACAACAAACTCTTTCACATTAAACCACTCTGAATTACTGTTTAAATCTCTACTGTTTTAAATATCCTCCCTGTGAAGAACTGGTGCCCCCTCCAGGGTGTGTTCCTGCCTTGCGCCCATTGATTCCTGGTAGGCTCCGGATCCACCGCGACCCTGAACTGGATAAGTGCTTACAGACAATGCATGAATGAATGTTTTAAATATCGTTAAATTCTCCAGAATTGGTGAAGTTTCCCGTTCATATTTGTCATATGTGCACTACACTGTATCTTCTCCATAAACAGAAAAGTCAGAGCCGACTTGGTGTCGACAGATAGTCAGCACTGAAGCACTGGGACAAATCAGGACATAATAAAAGAAGTAAGCCTCAAATCTCACACTTAGCTCCATTGCCCTTGAGAGAGTGTGTCCTCTGTGGGGGATACGAAGGAGGGATGAGTAGAGGAGAGGAGGAGAGAAGGAGGAGAGCAGCTCCAGGCCTCCTGTGGAGATCAGACAGCGGGGCGTCGCTGTGTGCAACTCTGCTGGCATTAGACTGGATGGATATGCCACTCTCAAGCTCGGTTTAAACTTCAGTACACAATGCTCGCTCTCAGCACACGGCTCACAGAGGCCACACTCAGGGATCAGACGCGAATCAGTCTCCCCTGAGGGTGACTGTGTGCTTTTAAAGTGACAGTTTGGCTAAACAATATTCAGTTTACAACTTTTAGCTTCATCTTTTCCTGAATGGTGTCAATCAGGCAAGATGTACTTTGGCATCTGAAGTCTGCACTGGAGCGACAGGGCTAGCACTCCCTGTGTCTGTGTAGGTTTCCTCCAGCTAACCTCTCCTGTTTACTCTCACGATCAAAAACACATTTGTAGGAGGATTGGCTGTGTGACATTGTCCACATGTGAGGGTGTGAGTGACTGGGTGAGTGTGTGAAACTGTCCACAGGTGTGAGTGACTGGGTGAGTGTGTGAAACTGTCCACAGGTGTGAGTGTGACTGGGTGAGTGTGTGAAACTGTCTACAGGTGTGAGTGACTGTGTGAGTGTGTGAAACTTTCCACAGGTGTGAGTGACTGGGTGAGTGTATGAAACTTTCCACAGGTGTGAGTGACTAGATGAGTGTGTGAAACTTTCCATAGATGTGAGTGACTGGGTGAGTGTGTGAAATTGTCCACAAGTGTGAGTGACTGTGTGAGTGTGTGAAACTTTCCACAGGTGTGAGTGACTAGATGAGTGTGTGAAACTTTCCATAGATGTGAGTGACTGGGTGAGTGTGTGAAATTGTCCACAAGTGTGAGTGACTGGGTGAGTGTGTGAAACTGTCTACAGATGTGAGTGACAGAGTGAGTGTGTGAAACTTTCCACAGGTGTGAGTGACTGTGTGAGTGTGTGAAACTTTCCACAGGTGTGAGTGACTGGATGAGTGTGTGAAACTTTCCATAGATGTGAGTGACTGGGTGAGTGTGTGAAATTGTCCACAAGTGTGAGTGACTGGGTGAGTGTGTGAAACTGTCTACAGATGTGAGTGACAGAGTGAGTGTGTGAAACTTTCCACAGGTGTGAGTGACTGGGTGAGTGTGTGAAATTGTCCACAAGTGTGAGTGACTGGGTGAGTGTGTGAAACTGTCTACAGATGTGAGTGACAGAGTGAGTGTGTGAAACTTTCCACAGGTGTGAGTGACTGGGTGAGTGTATGAAATTGTCCAGAGGTGTGAGTGACTGGGTGAGTGTGTGAAACTTTCCACAGGTGTGAGTGACAGTGTGAGTGTGTGAAACTTTCCACAGGTGTGAGTGACTGGGTGAGTGTGTGAAACTGTCCACAGGTGTGAGTGACTGGGTGAGTGTGTGAAACTGTCCACAGGTGTGAGTGTGACTGAGTGAGTGTGTGAAACTTTCCACAAGTGTGAGTGTGTGAGGGACTAGGTGAGTGTGTGAAACTGTCCACAGGTGTGAGTGGGACTGGGTGAGTGTGTGAAACTTTCCACAGGTGTGAGTGACTGGGTGAGTGTGTGAAATTGTCCACAAGTGTGAGTGACAGAGTGAGTGTGTGAAACTTTCCACAGGTGTGAGTGACTGGGTGAGTGTATGAAATTGTCCAGAGGTGTGAGTGACTGGGTGAGTGTGTGAAACTTTCCACAGGTGTGAGTGACAGAGTGAGTGTGTGAAACTTTCCAGAGGTGTGAGTGACTGGGTGAGTGTGTGAAACTGTCCACAGGTGTGAGTGTGACTGGGTGAGTGTGTGAAACTTTCCACATGTGTGAGTGACTGCGTGAGTGTGTGAAATTTTCCACAGGTGTGAGTGTGTGAAACTGTCCACAGGTGTGGGTGACTGGGTGAGTGTGTGAAACTGTCCACAGCTGTGAGTGACTGGGTGAGTGTGTGGAACTTTCCACAGGTGTGAGTGACTGGGTGAGTGTGTGAAACTTTCCACAGGTGTGAGTGACTGGGTGAGTGTGTGAAGCTGTCCACAGGTGTGAGAGACTGGGTGAGTGTGTGAAACTGTCCACAGGTGTGAGAGACTGGGTGAGTGTGTGAAACTGTCCACAGGTGTGAGAGACTGGGTGAGTGTGTGAAACTGTCCACAGGTGTGAGAGACTGGGTGAGTGTGTGAAACTGTCCACAGGTGTGAGTGACTGGGTGAGTGTGTGAAACTGTCCACAGGTGTGAGAGACTGGGTGAGTGTGTGAAACTGTCCACAGGTGTGAGTGACTGGGTGAGTGTGTGAAACTGTCCACAGGTGTGAGAGACTGGGTGAGTGTGTGAAACTGTACACAGGTGTGAGAGACTGGGTGAGTGTGTGAAACTGTCCACAGGTGTGAGAGACTGGGTGAGTGTGTGAAATTGTCCACAGGTGTGAGTGTGTGAGAGACTGGGTGAGTGTGTGAAATTGTCCACAGGTGTGAGTGTGTGAGACTGGGTGAGTGTGTGAAATTGTCCACAGGTGTGAGTGTGTGAGAGACTGGGTGAGTGTGTGAAATTGTCCACAGGTGTGAGTGTGTGAGAGACTGGGTGAGTGTGTGAAATTGTCCACAGGTGTGAGTGTGTGAGTGACTGGGTGAGTGTGTGAAACTGTCCACAGGTGTGAGTGACTGGGTGAGTGTGTGATTCCAATGAATCCAATGACTCGGTCCAAAGATTCGTGTGGGCTCTGGACCATGGCCGAGGCTGAGTAAGGGGCGTATAGGCTGTGGATCAGTGGTCTGTGTTCTCTGGAGTGTTGGTGTGGCTTGTGTGATCCAGAGCTAATCACCCAGCAGCAGTTGCCTGATTTTATTAATGTTAATGTGGCCGAGTGAGAGGATACCCTTTCAGAAAAAAATGTTGGCAGAGCACGTTGTTCCCATATAATGCACTACACAATGAAGGAGGGTCTCCAGAATAACTGCTGTCTGTCTCGCTCAGTCGGCCGAAATTAACAGGCACTTTGCTCTGTGTTTTCTCCTAAAACCAGAACATCGTGTGGAAGCACCCCCCACCCCCAGCTCAGTCTGCAGTAGTTTGGGGAGCTTTTCCGCTCTCTGAGCACGTTTCTCCTTTCACCTCGAGCTGTTGCTGCTCCCTCACCCAAAAATGTCCCGAACCCCAAACACTAATCTGTTTAACAAAAATAAATCTGTCGCTCGGTGAATAAAAAAAAAACTGCATGCCGAACCGCACACAGAATCCCAGCCAATGACAAACGGCATTAAGAGCGATTACTGCTTCTGTCTCCTAAGAGCGGCCCCAGGGCAGGGTCATTATTTCATTACCGCACTCTTTCATTAGAGCCAGCCATGAAAAGCAAGAGCATCCGAGGACCCGGCCATTCGAGCGTCCAGCTCATCGCAACATGTCTGTGGCAGATCTGAGGGCAGTGGCTAGGTCAGTGAGTGACCAGACTGGAACAGAAGTGGATTTGTTTTAGAACGTAATCATCTGATGTTTCAGTGTCTTAATGCTTTTGTTTGTCTGTGCTCTATTTTTCAGGAGAATGATATAATGTACTACGACTCCAAGGCAGATTCTGATGATGTGAGTAGTCTTTGTTTTTATCTGTTTGGCTCACTCCTGTTGGTTTGTGTTGGAAACAGGACTCTGATCCTCCAGAGCTGTAGCAGACAGAGGGTGTGGAATTTGTCTTTCCCTCCCTCAGCTGATCAGGACCTAGTTCAGAACCCTTCTGAATTGGCCTGTAGTTTAGTTTTCCTAATTATTCACGCATATTCATAGTCAGTTATTTCTGCGTTTTTGCACTTTTGTGTTGGTGCACTGGTGTCTTTGCTGTTTATTTATGTGTACGTTCTGTGTAAATTTGTTTATTTATTGTGTATATATAATGTCCCTTAATCACTAACAGACGGTGCTACATATGGATTTAAAAGCAATGCTATAGAGCAGAGGGATTCAAAATGTAAGGGGTGCCCCCCTAGTGGGTCATGAAGGAATTGCATGGGGGGGTCGCAAGTTAGATGTTCATTTTCCTGGTCCAGAGCCTACCCAGAATCACTGGGTGCAAGGCAGGAACACACACTGGAGGGGGCACCAGTCCTTCACAGGGTGACACAAACTCGTATTCACACACACACTTACACCTACAGACACATTTGAGTCACCAATCCACCTACAAACGTGTGTTTTTGGACCGTGGGAGGAAACCCATGCAGACACAGGGAGAACACACCACACTCCTCACAGACAGTCACCTGGAGGAAACACACACCGACACAGGGAGAACACAACAATGACTTGAACCCACAACCTCCAGGTCCCTGGAGCTGTGTGACTGCAACACACTGCCTGCTGCATAAACGTGGCACCCAGGTTAGATGTGAACTTGCTAACAAAAAAAAAATATTTGAAAAAGGACTGTGTAAAGGAAATAAAGCCTGCAGAGTGGGAGCGCGTGTTCTGTTCATATGAGCAGAAAAAGAGGAGAAGCTCTTATCATCATATGCTGCTTTGAATTAAATAGTTTTTTTTTATTATTAGTTTTATTTAATAATACAAAATAAAAGTCCTGGGACATTGTAATGATTTGACTTGATTTTTAATATATAGCTTGTATTTGTTTAGATATTCACAAGTGTGTTTTAGTTGAGGGGTCAGGGGCACAAGCTCACAAAAAACTGGCAAGGGGAACCTCCACTAGAAGAAGCTTGAATACCTCTGCCAGGGAGAGACCAGTTTTTCAAGTTTGAAAAAGATTTATGAGCGTGAACAACTCTTTTAAGGCTAAAATTAAATTAAATTGAACGTGTAACTGTTGGAAAACAAGTTCAACTCTAAAGTAAGCTGTTGTTTCTAGTTTAATGATATCCTTTGACAGTGTCTGCTGTGATATGTCTTACGCCTTGGTTAGTCTCACACAAGGGGAAAGTGTGAACAGTGAAGGATAATTAGATCTATACCAGTGAGGTCCTGTCTCAGTTACTCAGTGTCTGTGATGGTATTTGTTCTGTACATGAAAGGTCAAAACCCCCTTTATTCTCCACACGCAGTCAGTGCTGATTGATTTATCATCCCCAAGAAAGGCTCTGATTCCACAAATCTGCGATGAACAAATCTAGAGCCCGACTGAAGGTGAGAGACAGAGGCAGAGAGAAAGAGAGGAAGGAATACCAGCGATGGAGGAATCATAAATCAAAGTGTGATTTTTGTTCGCTGGGGCAGCAGCAGGCATGTGATTAATGACCGGCCACTTTACTGGCTGTCAACGTCTCTAATTGGAGGACATCGCTCATCATTAAAGAGGCCGAGGGGGCACACCTCTTAGCCACGCCCCCTGACCCCCCCACCCCCCAAATCACCCCCTACTGGCCTGAGTAACATAAGGTTAGAGGGCCCTGCAAAATTGATCCCTTTACAGACACACACACACGTTTGGCCCAGTTTGTGCAAATGCTTCTAGCTCAAGCTGTCCAAAAATAATCCACTCCTGCCTCCAAAATCTTCTCTAGAGTTATTATCCAATGTTATTGTTGCTGTTTTGCCATACATGATCATTCAGAACAGTTACCCACATAGCAACGAATGTTTGGCCCAAATTTGGCACATCTGTAGCTTTCTGGTTGCCTCTGGTTGCCTCAGACACAGATCTATGGGCCAGATGTAATATGTGTTGTGGCATAAATCTCATGCCTTGCCCACACAACATGTGCAATAACCCAAGTCAAGTCCGGCTCATGACAGGTGGCCCACAGCTGGCCCAAACAACACATGCCAGCAGGGCTGTAAGTGCCAAAAGTGGCAGATTAGGCCCAAATGTGTCTGCGACCTGGGTATACACCACACTAATAATAAGCTGTTATTCTCTGTATAAAATAGTTAAGAAATTTGAGAAATCAAAACATGGTTAAAAACTTTAAATTTTACTAAATTAACTGTAATTATCTTTTAGTTGATACCTCTTGATCTGTGAGATTTGATCAACACTTTTATAATAAAAGACATTCTGGACATTCATTCAATTACATTAAGTTAATTTTCACTGATATACATTTTTCTAAATGATTTTGTAAATTTTATGCATTTTTGCAGATTCACTTTAAAATTCACATTTGATAGAATTTGTCTTTCCTCAAAAAACAATTCCACAGCTTTAGTGTGTAAGATTTAATGGCATCTACTGCTGAGGTTGCAGATTTCTTACAACTAAATGCTCCCTCACCACAGATACAATGCAAACCCTCTGTCCTCACTTTAATAAGTGTGTAGCAGAACGTGGGTTCTCAGATTTCTCTTCAGCAGCCACTGACTCTTCTTCTTATTCTTTGTACTTCTTCCAAAGTTAAGGCTGATTTATGCTTCTGGGTTGACTCAAGGCTGAGCCTAGGCATTTTACCTGTGTGTTGTGGACTGGGCCGTTGTGCATTTACAGTGCCAAACCACTAGGGCTGAATCTCAAACATCCTCATCTACCCTAAATGTAGTGGTGTAGTAGTATAAGTGCATTATTTAGGAAATAGGGCACTATTTGTTACACAGAGTACTTTAGGAAGTAGAAAAGAAACAAATTACAACGCCAGTACTTTTTCCTGGCCCCTGCACTTTATAGCAATATTTTTCCTTTGTACCACATTTTAATTTGTCTGCACTTTGACCTACACATTGCTCATAGTGTAGGTGTATTGCGAAAGCATATGTTGTCCTCTAAGCTGCCACTTTAAAGGAATGTCTACAATTGTTGGGAACTGCAGTTCTCTCTAGTGTGTTTATGTTCAGAAGCTGCAGATATTTTGAGCAGGAACAGTATGTCTGAGGAGAGAAAGGACTGTTGTTTGTATTTGCCTGAAGTTTAACTTGTCTGTACGTTTTTATTCACAGTTTGAATTACCACAGAAACTCATTTGAAACTCGGGTTGTTTAGTTTTGGAGTATCTTGGACTGTGTTTACTTTCATGCAATTAGCGCTTTAGCGATTTTTAGAGTGGATTTCTATCTAAAAAAATCTGAAAGAGCAAAAGTAAGTCAGTATTACCCACCTAGTGCCTAGTGTGTCCAACAGAGTGACATTGTGTTTTACACGTTTACTGCCACCGGGGTTTAATAAACACATTGGATTGGTTTCTGGAGAGCTAGCAAATGGTGAGGAAACATCTTGTACATTTGTTTGTTTTTTTTTGTGTGTGGTTTTTTTTTTTTCTGTGAATTAGTGATTTTGATTACAATCGTGAACGACACATTTAAGTGAAATGCGTGAGAGGAACAATCTGACCAGCCAGAATTTGGTTACTGTCAGTTCTGTTCTCCTGTAATGTCAGTAGATGTGTATAATGACGGTTAATCTGAACGCAGAGTGCATTTTTGCCATTACAGGATTTTAAGGTCTTAAATTGGAATCTCAGATTCTGGGATGCTTGGGAGCTAAGCAATATCTAGTCTCACTGGACTTAATGTAATTTTATAATAAAAACACAACTTTGCAAACAACTTATTAAAATCATGCTAAACCCTCAGTACGTGCACTTTAATTATTATTAACCCAAGCGAAATCTTGCTGCTGATCCAGCCTTCAAATGAAGCAGAGACCACACACAGCCACCATTAATCACAGTGATTTCATCTAAATCCTGGCTTTTTTCAGCTTTCTCTCCAAAAATGTGCCCACCTTCTAGATGACAGAAAATGCCCACATTGACTGGTGCTGGCCAGAAGAGGGAGAGGAGGGCCATCCTACTAACGCAGAGAGAAGTGTGCCAAGTTTGTCTTCTTAAACTCAAAGACACCAATTGCCTTTTTTTTTCAGGGATCAAACACACAGTCTCCTGATGATGGCGTTGAGTCATGCCACTTGGGAGCCCTAGGGTACACCAGTTTAACATGTGATGTAATGCCAGCAGAGACTACTCAACCCCTGGAACCTATCCCTCCTTTCTTAATTACCTACTGTTTTAAGGTTGGATACGCTTTACAGAACATTGGCAGAATATGCATGCAGCCAGATGAAAATTAAGGTGCTACAATTATTAATGTTGTCTGATATTAATTTTGTATGTGCACTCTGAGCAAAAACGGATTGGCAACAGTGTATCTTTAGAGGGACGATTCTTTAAAATAAACATGTTTGTTAATAACTATTATCTGAGTGTGGGGTTTTTAAAGAACATCCACGCATTCTGAGCCTAAAACTTTAGAAGAGTCTTTAAATGCCTTTGTTTTGCTGAATTTTCGCCCCAATTATTTGCTGTCCTTAATGAGACACCAGTCACGCGAGGGTGAGGGTGAGCACAAGCCAACCCACCACTTCTTTTCTAACTGCCATTAATGCAATGCAACTGACCAGCTTAACCCCCCAGAAGCAAATGCTAACTGCCCAGATCTGTCACATTAACTCTCAGGCATCCACCCTGATTAACACAGTGAGAAGTGAGAAGAGGGAAGAAGGGAGGGTAGAAATCATGCCCACTCACAGAGCCAGGCCATTTGTGCTGTCTAGGACTCCCAGCCTTGTTGAGGCATCAGTGGGAATCAAACCCACGATCTCCTGATGATAGGGCCAATATTTACATGTCTACGCCACTCTGAATCCCCCAGCTTTGATTATTTTGAAGCGTGTGAGAGAATTCCCGCGAGCATGTGTTGCTATGTGAATATTTGTGGCCTGAGTTTGTCAATTTCAAATGACGCTGCAGATCTATTTCACCCAGTGGAGGCTTGGTAGTTTATCACAGTGTGATGTCACAGCCTTCCTTTTCCTTTCCTCCCTGGGGGGTCTTCCTTCTGACTCATGGCCCCTTCTTTTCTCCTCTCCCTCCTCCGCCCACAGCTTCACTTATCCGCTCCATTCTTCCCCCTTCAGTGAAAGAGCTGTAATCTTCAGCCCTCCGGCTCCGTCTCTCCATCATTAGCTAGTCTAATGAGCACGCCTGGCCAGATGTTGAGTCTTCCTGACAGCGTCTGAAGGAACTCTGGGATTGATGGCTTGCATGTTGCTTTAAGGCCTTTATGCCTTTGGTGCGTGGAGATGACATATTGCGGCAACTTTTGGAGGAGCCTCCACGCAGCCTCTTGGTTTCTATAGAATGTGACGCAAAGGAGGAGACTAGGATACAACAGTGACGCCTCTGTGTTTGTGACTGGTTGTGTAGCTCTTATTTTCTCAGGGAATACAGTGTAAAATATTGGAAATGTGGCTCACTGCAGGAGAAATCCCTGTTGCTACATAAATGCTCTCAAGAATTTAGGGATCCTAAGTTATCAAAAGGACAATTCAGGGAAAATCATGAAGTGTTTGGACCTCAATTCAGTGTAACATTTTTGAAATATTATTATTTTATTTTGTTTTATTTTGTGTGGTCTGTGCTTCTAGGTAAATCAACCAGGTTTGGCGTTTCTAGTGAGAAATCACAGCCTCTTGCTCCAGCTTATGGTTTTACTGACAAAAAGCCCAAAATATTGATCAAATTTTGCAATTACTGTAAGAGTTAAATTGAAGGAGTTATTTAATGCTGTGGCTGTTAGCAGTGTTTTAAGGCATTGTTGTAATTCAAATCACATATAGGCAAACAACAGAAAAAATGTTCAAAAACATATCAAAAATATTAACTTTAAAGGAGAAGGAAAAATCTTCTTAACTTTCAATGTAAGTAAATGTAAAAAAGTTTTATTCCTATTATGTTTGGAGCATTTCTATTAGTTCATTCATTCATCATGACATTTTCACACGGTGTAAAGGACAGCTGCTGTGCTTAAATGATGTAGTAAACTAAAAATCAAACAAAACAAAAAATACAGATTTTTATTTGGACAACAATGATATTCTTCTCTTAAAACACTATTGATATCTGAGTATTTAAATAAAGTGTAGGTTAAAGTATTTCTACAAGTTGACAGCTGCTTTGGAGAACAGCAGAAATTGCTGTGTGTGTCATGGTGTGGAAATATCATAATTTGACTTGCTTAGCAGGTGTTGAGGGTTCAGAGTGTGTACACACTGCCTCTGCACTTTTTTACCTGAAAACCTACAGAAGTCCAGAATATGTTGCTTATATAGAGTAATGTAACAGAATACATTTCAAATGACATGTTAGGGCATGTATCTGTTGTCCATGTATCTAGGGCATGTATCTGTTCTGTTACCCTCCCAGCATTGTGTGCACCCAGTGCCTCCAGATATATTCTCAACCCAAGACGACCCTGACCAGGATGAATTAGAATTAGGAACACTTTATCAGCCACTGTACTTGCACACAGAGGAATTTGTTCGCCGTATTTTACCCAATCCGTGCAGTGAAACACACATTTACACACACACACAAGTGAACACTAGGGGGCAGTGAGCACACATGCCTGGAGAGGGGTGCCGCTCTAACCATGGCACCTGGGGAGCAGTTGGGGGTTAGGTGCCTTCAGTCATGGCCAGCTCTGGGGATTGAACCGGCAACCTTCCAGTTACAAGCCTGCAGTCACAGTGAGAGCACCCAGAAAACAGGACTTTAAGAAATCATTAAAGCAAGACTAGGTAAGAGCCTGGGTGCCCCCTAAAGTTGCAGAGTGGAATTAAATTTTACAGCACTTTCCTCAGATCAAAGATGAGGGGGTGTGGTTTTCTACCCTCCTCTGAAAGATACATAGAGCAGTTTCTGCAGCACTGAGCAATGGCAGAAGCTCTGTTTTCTCTTTCACAGGTTGGTGGAGCATCATAATGATTTTGAAGCAATTTTTTTGAAGTAATTTTAAGATAGAAATGCTCTCCGGGCGCCGTTGTTTGGGTTCCTCATTGCTCCGGGCATGTGTGCTCACTGCCCCCTAGTGTTCACTAGTGTGTTTGTGTGTGTGTGTGTGTGTGTGCATGTAAATGTGTGTTTCACTGCACGGATTGGGTTAAATGCAGAGAATAAATTCCTCTGTGTGCAAGCACAGTGGCCAATAAAGTGATTCTAATTCTAATTCAAGGGCTGACCCTGGGAGGCATGGGATGATATCCTGCAGACTTCTTTGAAAAACTGAAAGCAGGTCTCCAAACAATGATGGAAAATATAATCAGTGGGACAGATGGAAAGTTTTGATCGTGTAGTTATTGAGGGTTTTGTGTAATTTGCTGTTCAACATGTGTTCTATCCTGGTCTTTAAAAATGAATGCAGTGGCATAAAACAATGGCCTGATTGCACTGTATTGTATTTTAAACATCCAGCAAAATATGACTGAGAAAAGAAGAAATATGATGAAACCTTGTGTAAAATCTCTAATGAGCACGCTTGACTGAGCATCTTAGCTTACTCATGCTGACCTAAACACTGTATTACAAGCAGGAGAAAGGAGTGAAATGGGCTCTGCATATGCAGGTGGTGTTGTATATCACGCTGCGAGCATCCACTCACTAAAACCATTATCCAGCCTATATTGTATTCCAGGATCAGCTTTACTGTGGTGTCCGTGGAGCAGTTGGACTTTGCTCAAGGGCTCAGACGGCTATAGGTTCTGCAGAAAGGCAGGAGTCAATACATTCACATCTCTTTCACACCTGTTAGAAAGGCTGGGGACTGACGTGTAGCCTGGGAATGTGGATTTACACTGAATGTTCAGGGTGTAAGCCTTGAGCCCGGGGCTGTAAGAGTTGTGGGAGTACGAGCTCAACTACAGACCACAAATACCCAGATGAATTTATAAACACAAACCTAAAGCACTAATACAATCTAAACTCACATGGCTTTTTAGAAGATTTTGACCTGTCCTCCAACATAACTCAAAATATATCTTAAACTGTAAGTATATGTAACAGGGTTTTGGAAACTTCAGTGTAGTTCACAATGGACATCACTACCCTGCTGCTGATCAATTTGAATGCATCTGCACTGACCATGCACTTTTCTAGGTTTTCCATTCAAATCAAATCAAATCAAATTTATTTATATAGCGCTTTTCACAACTGATGTTGTCACAAAGCAGCTTCACAGAATTCCAGTAAGACAAAGATTTGACATGAAATGTAAAAACAAATGTAAAACCCTCAAGTGAGCAAGCCAGGGGCGACAGTGGCAAGGAAAAACTCCCCCAGCTGAGGAAGAAACCTTGGGAGGAACCAAGGCTCACAAGGGGTGACCCATCCTCCTCTGGTCAATCTACTGGTGATGATAGTTAGTAGTCCATGAGAACTTCAGTGTAGGGACAGCTTCAAGGCACTTGGTGGTTGCTGGAGCGTGAGCAGCTGGTCTGAAGCATGGAGGAGGGTCTCGACAGTCATCCATCAGTGTCCAGACAGACAGGTGGGCAGTCGTTTACTCGAAAAGATGTAAAGGGATGGAATTAGGTTTGAACTGTTTTGTGTTTGTAAAGTAGAAAATATGAAAATGTCCAGAGTGTGGCTAATGACTCCGGCAGATCTGACTATGACAGCATTAACTAAAAGGAGAGAACCAGGAGGACACACAGACACGGGAGCATCCTGAAACACTGGCATCCCTCCGCTCCACCGTCAACAAACCTGAGTGATCGCGAGAAGCGGCGGGACGACAGCACCAGCGTCTCAGTTTACTATAATTCCCTGTGTCCATGGACCCCCCGGATCTGCCGCCTTTATCTATGGGGGAGCATTAGCTACCAAAAGATAAACTAAACAAATGTGTTTTTAGCCTAGATTTAAAGATTGCGACTGTGTCTGAGTCCCGAACATTTTCTGGAAGATCATTCCAGAGTCTGGGGGCTTTATAAGAAAAGGCTCTTCCCCCAGCTGAGGCCTTCTGAATTCTGGGAACAATTAAAAATCCAGTATTCTGTGATCTGAGTGAATGTGGAGGCTCATAATAGGAAATTGTATCTTGAAGATATTCAGGAGCAAGCCCATGTAGAGCTTTTGTAGTCAATGCGGAATTTAACAGGCAGCCAATGAAGTGATGATAAAACTGGGCTGATATGTTCAAATTTTCTAGTTTTAGTGAGGACCCTAGCAGCAGCATTTTGAACTAGTTGAAGTTTTCTTAAATTGCTGCTGGTGCCATTCCAGTTTAAAGCAGACTTACATCAACTGGTATTCACTGCTCAGAGCCAGGCAGCAGTCGGTGAAGTCAAACAAGCTTTTGTGTCATACCAGCCTGCCGCTTTAAAATCCAAGCCTGGAACCTGGATCTGCCACAAAGGTCCAGATTATAATGACCTCTGATTTAAAAGCGATGTTCATGATTTTAATTTAATTTTATAAAATTCTCAGGATGTTTTTTCACCCGTGCAGCACGGTGGCGCAGCAGGTAGTGTTGCAGTGACGCAGTGTTTATAAAGCCCCAGTGGGTAATGGGTAAAAAAACATTGTTTTTGGTGCAGTATACTACGCTTTCTCTCTCTGCTCACAAGAATAAAAGGACATTTTGGAGGTTTTTAGACAACGAAGAGACCACCAAGCATTGAAAAGCACAAACCGAGATGAGGATACTGCTCTATTCCTGCTCCATAGTTGGGTAATATTGACTTTTGCTGTAGACGGAAATATCTCCAAATTTGGGAGAGCGTTAACTGCATGAAAGTAAACACATGCCGAAAATGGTACAAAATTAAACAACTCAAGTTAAAGTGCCATGACCCTGAAATGGAAAAGCGGAAAATAAGATGATGATGACGATGAAGTTAAAGCGGTAATTTAAACAGTGAATTACAATTTAAACTTAAGCCACATACAAACAACAATCGTATTTTTTCTGCTCAATCATACCATTCCACCTTAAAATATGCAGAGCTTCTGAATGTAAACAACCCAGATTAAAGAGTTTCCCCCCCATTGTTGATGTTCTCTTTAATGGAATGGAAGACAGAAAAGCTATCTTCAACTTTGTGAAGGGAACTTTTGTTGGACATTTCATTTGCTCTGTACAATATTAATTTTTTGACACATCAGAAAAGGCAGTATTCCCAGTATTGAAAAAGAGGCAAATGATTGTGATAATATGAGTAAGTTGGCATCCCTGATAAAGCGTATGAACCAAAAAGTGAGACACATTTTATTTGAAAAACGAAAAATATCTCAGTCACTTTAAAGGCAAAGAATGTGTTGATAAACCCATATGGTAAAATTGCTTCACCTCTAATTAATTAGATTGTCAGCGGCCCAAGAGCACAATGTTATTTACGCTAAAGCACCAACATCTGCTTTCTGGGTGGCATTCCCCAAAAATAACCGACAGGGAAATAATGAATTGTTTGTCGACTGGGAGCTGACATCAGCAGAGTGTTTGAGAACCTTTGCATGTCGTTCATCTGCAGTGAAGAGGACTCTGAGACTTTGATAATAGAGGAATGATGTCAGATGCTTTGGCTTTGGACAGGTGGCGGTGAAATGGTCTTAAAAGACTGCTCACAAATTTCTTCTCCATTCCTTTCTGAATGAAACTTGAATTGTCTTGACTCACGATCATTCAGGACAAAATGGACTTGGTGTTTTATGGCAGCATCTGCTGCATTATTACTTTTGTTTTATATGAAACTGCTGCTCAAAAATAAAACCAGGCCTTAAGCGTGGAAAACACAGAATGCACTGAATATGGAGAGAGCTAATGAAAGTAGGGCTAATTACACATTCCACTCAAACCCCACTAACATTGGGCTTGACTTGGATTTTACAGAATTTAAACAAATTTATTTTAAAGTTCCACAGGCGTTTTTTCGGGATATTTACATAAAATTAAGTTTCTAACATTATAATGTTGTTTCATTCATTCATCAGGGGGACAGTATGCTTGATGTTTAAGCAAAATCTTTGGCCACGAGGCGAGAACACACATGAAACAAGGCACTACTCAATCACAGGGCGTCATACTCTCAATCAGTTTTGAATTTTTTATAGAACCATTTCAAAATGGCACAGCAGTTGGATTGTGAGGCCCACACTATTTACTTTGCACTTTCCTGTGTCGCCCTGGATACATAAATGTAATTGTGTTTTAGGTGTGAAGGAATATAAAGTATAAGTAGATAATTTCAGCTGTGTGGAAAGTGGCATATTTTTTCTGAATCATAATTCAAACTCAGCCTTCCTTCTCTTTCTGAATGTCTGTTTTTGACCATTTTTCAGCATGTTTTTGTTTTCTGTAACAATAACAGCAGACACCTTAACAAGTGTCTTTCAAGACAGTGAGTGATGTGATCATTGTTTTTTACAAGGATAATCCTTAATATATTAACATTTTATTTATCCCAGCTTTCACGTTATATTCTGAAGAATTATGCTGCACCATTTAAATGCTGCACCTCATAAGAGTGTAATTTGTAGCTGCTCAGATTATGGCCTTTACATTTACATTCACAGCATTTGGCAGAACCTCTAACCCACAGTGAGAAAAATTCTAATCATGTTACAGAGGTGGTGGTAGTGTTAGACGTCTTGCTCACAGACTCTTATTGGTGGGTTGTGGAGTGCTTCCCCAGCCAAGGAATCAAAGACCGGTCTTCTACATAGTCAGTGTTGTTACCCACTACACAGACTACAGCTTCACCGAGTCATATGTTAATTTTAGGTGCATTGTGAGCGTACACTGCAATAAGAACAAGTCTTTCAGTTTTGTCCAAGCGGTTTCAGATATATTTGTACATGCGTAGGCTAAATCCCTCTCTGGAGAGTTTCATATCCAAGTTCACACTCCCATTTTATCATTCCATGATCTCCTTCATTAATTTGTGCTCACATGTAGAGTACAGTAAATACCGTATGCGGTTGTAGTCACCAGCGACATTAGCAAACATTCCCAGTAGACTGCTGAGCTGCAAGCCTCGGATTATCCATCATGAGACCATTAAATAGAGATAGCTAATAATGGCACAAGCAGCATACATCACACACACGCACACGCACACACACATTCAGAAATGGCATCCTGAAACTTTGCTTACACAGCAAACAACATTGCTGTGATTAATACAAATTGCCGTTTGCGCTGTATGGACAAAAGTTTGTGGACACATGCTTGTTCAAATTTTTTTCTAAAAAAAATAAGGCATTTTTGTCCTCCTTCTACTGCACTAATAACTTCTACTCTTTTGGCAAGGCTTTACACTAGATGTCAGAACATTGCTGTGATGATTTGATGGCTTTCAATTATGATAGCATTAGTAAAGTCTCATTTCTAATTTCTTAAACTTCTTTGTTTTCCTTCTGATTTTTTACATCCATCCTGCATGTGCATGCGCTACTGGAAACTCCCACTTTTTGCATTAGCCTATAGCATGAAATAGGCCTAGTAGTTTCTCACTGTACATACCATTGTTATAATAAAAACATATTTATCCTGAAACTGTAAAATTACCAAAAACATAAAACAATGTAGTATATTTGAATATAACCACCATTATATTTAATATAATATAAACTCTGTGAGGAGTGTGGTGTGTTCTCCCTGTGTCCGCGTGGGTTTCCTCCGGGTGACTGTCTGTGAGGAGTGTGGTGTGTTCTCCTTGTGTCCGCGTGGGTTTCCTCCGGGTGACTGTCTGTGAGGAGTGTGGTTTGTTCTCCCTGCGTCCACGTGGGTTTCCTCCGGGTATCTGTCTGTGAGGAGTGTGGTGTGTTCTCCCTGTGTCTGCGTGGGTTTCCTCCGGGTATCTGTCTGTGAGGAGTGTGATGTATTCCCACCTTGCGCCCAATGATTCCAGGTAGGCTCAGGACCCACTGCGACCCTGAACTGGATAAGCGCTTACAGATAATGAATGAATGAATATATAAGATACCAAAATTTTATTTGGTTTATTGTGGAACTGAAGTGTGAACTGAAGGGGAAAACCACAGATATATGATGTGGTTTAGAACAAAGATAATTTAGTGCATTAGCACATGAGCGTATGATCATACGAGTCTGTAGGACTCCTCCAGGCCTCAACCTTAGTTTCTTTACTCCCCATCTATGCACCTCAAGGGGGCAGTGGGTCTGAGTGCGAGTGTGTGTATGTGTGTGTGTCTAGGTGGGGGGGGGATAAGTGATGTTCATGATCAGGGTACACTCAGGCAAGAGAAAGGTGGGACTGAAAGAGTCTTCAAAATGTCATTTTTGGCCCCCGCAACCTTTAATTAAACCTTGGGAACGAGGAGATAAAATTAACAAATTGGGTAATGAATCGAGCGAAACAGGTGGTGTATGGCTGGAGAAAATGAACCAATCAGTCTTTCCTGTGCAGGATTTTTAGCTGCTAATTAGAAGCTGCCTTGGTTAATTATGATTGGGCTCTGCTGGAGGAGGAGGGGGAGCGCTCTCAATGGTACGACAGTCGGGTTCAGAAATAAACAAATAAAGCCACATTCAGCTGGGCTTCTCTTGATGTTTGCAAGCTGAGTTAGGGTTAGGGTTAGCGTTAGGGTTACGGCTTTGCTGTTTTTTTAAGAGCAGTAAATTAACTCTGGATTTGTGTGTTCATTGCAGAAGCACGGGGAATCTGAATCTACCCCCTGTGCTTTAGAAGAAGAAGAAACCTTGCTCATGGGCATTGCAGCTGTGTCTCGGGAATAGAACTGCCAACCCTCTGGCCTCAAGCTTACTTCCCTAACCTTAAGGCCACAGCTGCCCCAGGCCACAGCTGGCCTGTTACCACCAGGTTTAGGGTTATTTGGGGTGCAATATTTAAAAAAATGAA